>NC_045545.1:77348108-77590608 GCF_009769535.1 Thamnophis elegans
TAAAACTACATTTCTAAGAACTGGACACAGTGCTGCAAATGGAGGATGAACTGAGCCTAGTAGAGTGGAATAATTACTTTCCATGGTGTCTCTATGCTCTTTGTTAATGCATCTTCTAGCAAGTGTATCACACTGCTGGCTCATGTTTGATCAACAAGAATAACAAGGTCTTTTTCATCAGCTCGTTTTCAAACCAGGTTCACACACACACACACACACCAGTGGTGGGATTCAAATTTTTTTTACTACCAGTTCTGTGAGTGTGCCTTTGTGTGGTTTTGTGGGCATGACAGGGGAAGGATACTGCAAAATCCCCATTCCCTCTCAACCCCGCTAACCTGCTTTCCAGCTCCGTTCTCCTGTACAGGGCAACAAAAGAAGATCAGCTGGGAGGAAGCAGGGGCAGGGCCAGCCTATTTGCCGGTTCTCCAAACTACTCAACATTTCTGCTATCGGTTCTCCAGAACCTGTCAGAACCGGCTGAATACCACCCCTAACACACACACTATACTCGTACCATTCATATTTTTTTATGCAGATGCAGAACTTTGTATTTCCTGCCTCCTGAATAGCTCAAGCTGTCTATGCCTTTTTCAGTCTTCTTTCTGTCCTCTTACTTTGCCTGACCATCTGTGTTTAAATAGAAAAAGCAAAAAGTTTAAAGCACTTCTCAAGGATGTCTGGCTATTGTCATTTTATGAATGTAATTGAATTCAATTTGGATTTTCTTGGTTTTCAAATAACATGGAGGAAAGCTACCATGACTAAAAATATGTTTCATAATAAGAAATGGGGATGTATGCCCATATCACCTTCATCACTTTAAGTAGTATTTTCACACATATGACAAGTCTCCAGATTGTATAATATGACAGAGAGAAAATCAAGGCCTAAACTGTAGGATTCAAAAGGATTCCATGTTCCACATCTAGTATCTACAGCATAAACAGGATCACATAGTAAACCATGAAGAAAACATTTGTCTGAGGGCCAGGTTAGGTACTGCCAATAAAAGAAGACATGGCGGACTAGGGATAACTGGATGGAGGTTTGATGAATAAAGAGATAAGATAGATGAACCAGTTAAATAGTATTTTGAATAGAAACAGATCCATCTGTGGCATTTGCAGATAAAATAAGCAGGTAACAGGTAGAGGGAAAAAGACTATTGACTGAGAATATAGAAAATCATTTAATGAAACTGAACTATAATTTAAAATCAGTCAACCACATGCCAGACAGCTTCCTTGTGCAAGATGTTTCTGGAACACTTTTCAGTAAAAGAGTGGACTTTAAAAAGCCAACAAAAAGTATCTTAAAATGAAACCAAATCTGTTTTATGAATAGCCGAAATGGTTAAAATATATTGAAATCTGAGAAGCAATTACATCATTTTTTTTATTTTAATAAGTGTATCCTAAAGGGGACATAGTGGCTCAGTGGCTAAGATGCTGAGCTTGTCAATCAGAAAGGCCGGCAGTTTGGCGGTTCAAATCCTTAGCACTGCATAATGGAGTGAGCTCCTGTTACTTGTACCAGTTTCTGCTAACCTAGCAGTTTGAAAGCATGTACAAATGCAAGTAGAAAAATAGGAACCACCTTTGGTGGGAAGGTAACAGCGTTCCGTGCGCCTTTGGCATTTAGTCATGCCAGCCATATGGCCATGGACACATCTTCGGACAGCGCTGGCTCTTCAGCTTTGAAATGGAGCTGAGCACCGCCCCCTAGAACCAGGAACGTCTAACACATATGTGTGAGAGGAACCTTTATCTTTACCTTTTAGCATAAAGCTGAGGAAAGTGTAGAAGCAATTAAATAATAAGAGGCTC
Source organism: Thamnophis elegans (assembly GCF_009769535.1). Classification (NCBI taxonomy): domain Eukaryota; kingdom Metazoa; phylum Chordata; class Lepidosauria; order Squamata; family Natricidae; genus Thamnophis; species Thamnophis elegans. The sequence goes on from NC_045545.1 coordinate 77,349,938, forward strand.
CGGGAAGCCTAAAACCTCACTTTCCTACAAAAGACAGCTGGAATATATTTGAGATGTTAGATCGTTTTCATTCTACCATATGACTTTTGGCATGAGACTGCTTTGATGTATGTCAATTCCAGCTGTTGACATGAAATCTAATTTCTGATGAACAAAGTTCTTCATTGCTCACATCCTCCTTTGACTGCCTTGTGAACTAGCTTATTTACATCAATTTAGGTAATTTTTTTGTAACTTAATATCCCATTTGGTAAACAAATGTAGGCTAAGTCATTGGTTTTAGGCATTAATTTGTTGTGGAAACCCAGCAAAAACAATTAATTTTGTAATCAGGTTAACAGCTTAGCTACAGTGCTTGAGAAACTTACCTTGACTGAGCTTCTCCACAAACCACTCCTCTGGACCTGCCTCTTGATTAGTCTGCACTTATATAGGAGAGATTGGACAACCATTTTTCTGAAATGCTACAGGATTTCCTGTCTAAGCAGGGAGTTGGACTAGAAGACCTCCAAGGTCCCTTCCAACTCTGTTATTCTATTCTATTCTATTCTATTCTATTCTATTCTATGTGAATTTGTCAACATGTACCATTTATTTTTGGAAGTGCAATACTCAAAGAAAACCTAGATGCACTGGTAGATATGAATAGCATGTCTTCTTAGTGGTGGCCCTCCAATTAGGAAATCTCTTTCTAAGTAACATCTATTTTGTCTCCTCAGAATGTTTATTTGGCTTGTTTCCTCTCACAGGTTACAGTATTGCAGATCTAAAACTGTACTGAGAATAATCTAAACAGGAAGAAAAGCTGCACCCAAGACAGTTGTCAAGAAAGAGAAATCCAAGGCAGGAATGTAATTTGAGGAAAATGTCTCAGACAATTCTTCCTAACTCTATTTAGGATAATGGCAGGGATGAGGTAAGCATTTTCGAATTTGCAATTCTGTTACTTTAACCCTTTAATAAAAGTAGTTTTGTATTCATAACTTTTGTGCCCAAGTCTGGTCTGCCTCAAAGGGTTGACAGAAACTATTTTAAGTTGTATGTTTCTAATTGTTTGGCTTTTTGATAATTTGATATTGTGCTTAAAATGAGGGTGCTTTTATCAAGACATGAAATTATATTCTTTTATCAAATTAGTTGTTTTAGTTTTTCTTCCTAATGGGATAGTAAATGAGAGTTAAACTAAAGAAAATAAACTAAACTAAAAGCAATACGAGTTTATAAAGTCAAGTGTCCCTCAGACTAAATTTATTCCTGATGAACTCATAGATACACCGTCATAATTATCTTGGCAACAGAGAGAAGTGGTTTCTGTTTGTTTTATTTCCCATAGTCTATGGACTGCCATCCAAGGACTAACCAGACCCAACCCTTAGTTTTCAAGCCCAGACAAGTTAATCCAATGCTATCATATCACTGTTGATATTACTTACAGAGATGGGAAGAACAAATTCTTTTGAAGGTAGGTAGATCTTCTTCTGCATTAATGATAACCTATTTAATAGGTTGGTGTTCTGTCCCCCCTTCACGGCTCTTAACAAACGCAAGCAGACAAACTTAAAAGGACTTTTCTTTATCAGTTCTCGGCTCAGACTGTCTTCGAGCCCAAAAATAACATAAATACAAGTCTCCGACAAGAATGCAAAACAAAACTCTTACAAGCAATGCACTTCTTCCAAAGTCTCCACGAAACAGGGTTACAGGAAACACCAAAACACTTATCCAAGTGTATTAAGCAATGTTGTACACATGAAGGAACATTGACTCCTGCGACTAGGGCGTGGCAGCATCCGTCGTTTATCTCCAAACCTGCCTCTCACAAGCCCCAGCTGCATAATGAATCTTGTACCCGAAAAGACTCACAGCAGACATCTGCTGAGTCACAACAGGTTGGGTACTTGGCTAATGAAACATTTGCAAGCAAACAACTAAGCTCAGAGCACACAAAAGATTCCACAGTTCAATATATTCTCTTCTTTTGATACTAAGGGACATGGTGGCTCAGTGGCTAAGATGCTGAGCTTGCTGATCAGAAGGTCGGCAGTTCAGCAATTCGAATCACTAGCACCGTGTTACAGAGTGAGCTCCCGTTACTTGTCTGGCAGGCAGCCAAACTAGCAGTTTGAAAGCATGTAAAAATGCAAGTAGAAAAATAGGGACCATCTTTGGTGTGATAGTAACAGCATTCCATGCGCCTTCGGCATTTAGTCATGCCGGCCACATGACCACGGAGATGTCTTTGGACAGTGCTGGCTCTTCCGCTTTGAAACAGAGATGAGCACCGCACCCTAGAGTTGGGAACGACTAGCACATATGTGCGAGGGGAACCTTTACGTTTACGCTATTGATACCTATTTAATAATATCTGCAGCAGATTTCATCTTTTCTCAGGAATACTTGTATCTTAGCAAGATCAATAGTGCTTAGTCATCCTTAGGATAAATATTTGGGGTTTGCTGTAGATTATAGCAATAGCAATAGCAGTTAGATTTATATACCGCTTCATAGGGCTTTCAGCCCTCTCTAAGCGGTTTACAGAGTCAGCATATTGCCCCCAACAACAATCCGGGTCCTCATTTTACCCACCTCGGAAGGATGGAAGGCTGAGTCAACCCTGAGCCGGTGAGATTTGAACTGCCGAACTGCTGAACTGCAGTCAGCTGAAGTAGCCTGCAGTGCTGCATTTAACCACTGCGCCACCTCGGCTCTTATAAACACAAAATATCTGTGCACAAAATGCACAAAATATCTGTGCACAAAATAACCAAAAAAAAATCCACCCTGTTATTTTACAGTAGTGTTTCTCAACTTTGGCAACAGGAAGATATATGGACTTCACACTGGTTGGGGAATTCTAGAAGTTGAAATCCACACATCTTCAAGTTATCAAGGTTGAGAAACACCATTTAGAAACACTGCTCTAAAGCATGTTGCCTGGGAATGATAGTTTTCATAGTCCAAGACTTGCATAAAGTATGATAGGCAAAATCTTTCCCACTTAAGCCAAACTATCATTAAATAAATCAGGATCTTTCTTTATGCTGATGTCTATTTCTTCTTTTGTTCTTTCTTAGTGTGTTCTTGACTTTAAGTTCTATTACGATTACAGAACCAATTCAAAATAACACATATGTATTTTATTTCCAGCATTTGTTTACTTTTAAGAATTTCTATACCCACCCAGCTCAACTGGCTCTTGGAAGATTTATTTCATGGATTTATTTTTCACAGCATGTACTCCGTATTGGTATATGATTTGGGACTTACTTTTATGATCTTCCGAGCTATAACTTTTGCATACAGTCACTAATTAGAAGACAGTGGGTGGGATAGCAATTTCTCAAGTAATTTGTCAAAGATGTACAAAATAATTGGCACTTTGCTTCACAACGGAGGTAACACTGATACCAGCACAGCCTCAGGTGACAGCAGCTCAGCCTATTCAAAGACTATGAAAATCTGCAATCTATGAAATCCTTTCCAATGATGAGGGCTGCATAATGAGAGTTTTCCTAATTGAACAAAATCTCCCAATAAGCCTAAGACATTCATGTATCAGACATACAAATGATGAAATGTGATCTATTGTTGAAAGGGGACACCACCACAGAGTAAAACAATATCAGATTTGCTCAGGCTGCATGGCCACGTCCCCCTTTCAAGATACAAGCAGGTCACGTTTACCCCTGGAACACCACAAATTAGACATCTGTATAGAAACCCCCAGGGATATACATGGCCTTGATTTAAGAAATTTTGTAAGAATTAATGTACTAGTACAATGTGCCAACGGCAAGAAAAAGCCAGGAGAGGACTGGTTTTCTGAAGAAACACACAGGAGAAGGAATATCCCTTATTTCCTTTCTGCCACCTCATCAACCCAACCCAGATGAAGCTCCCACATTGCTATTAGTTTAAGAAAAGAACATGTGAATCCTTATCACAGAGGAGTTCAAAGATGCACTTTAAATCACATGTAATTTGACCCTTTGGAATCGCTTTTCATAACCTGGTTCCCTCCAGATGTCTTTGATTACCATTTCTGCTATCCCCTTAGCCAGCGCAGTCATGGGCTACGCCAGCTGGGGATTATAGGAAGAGAAGGCCAACACATCTGGAAAGCACCACACTGGAGTGTAGACTGCTTCCAAAGGAAGATTAATTTATCTTTGTAGAATGATTCTCCAGCTCTTGAGTTTAGACATGAGAAATCTGTTTCATCCTTAATTCCTCTCAGTGATGATCTACACAGCTAACCAGATTATGGAGGCAGCGGGAGTCTGTTTCAAAGCTTTGAAAAGCCGCTAACTCAAGTTCAGTATAGATTATTCTCATATGGATTTGGTAGCATGGAGATTGAAACCATCCAGCTATGGTTTTTTAAATAGGATTTTATTTATTTATGTGTGCATTGTTGAAGTTGTGAACTCAGGAAAGATATGAGACTGTCCTTGCCAGGAAGAATTTCTTGGATTTCAGTAACCTCAGGGAAGCTTCCAGTACCTTTAATAACTTGCATCACCATATAAAATAACTTCCAATACCTTTATAACTGGTATCATCATATAAAACAAAAGGTTTCTAAGTCTATTTTCATTTAAGCTTTTAACAGATTGTTACCGTTTGGACCTCCGAAATAAGCACTTGGCCTTATTTTCGGGGAGGTCTTATTATTTTTGAGGTGCATGAGGCGGCAAGCATGGTCACCTCATGGCTGCTGCTGTTTTGCAATATTTTGGGGGATAGCTTATTTTCAGGGGAGGGCGCATGCGCTTAAAAGCCTGATTGGGCTTATTATCCAGGGAGGTCTTATTTTCAGGGGAAACAGGGTAGAAAGTTAAAGATGCAAAACATTGAGTAAGAGAAAGTAACTATAGAATAAAAACCATTAGGCTTTTTAGGGGTTGTTTATCTCTTTCCCTTCCATTTGTTTGCCATACTGCTAACCTAAATATTTGTAGTTTACATTGAGCATTGAGGATAATTGCTACAATATGTTTAAGCCATGTCATCTGTTATTTTTGGTTGGTCATGTAACTCTTTTGCTAGAAACCAGACATTTTGAGCACCACATCCCATTATCCTTCTACATGACACTGTTTGAAAGTGCTTGTCTACGTATTTTTTGGAATTCCACAAGCAATATAAAAATACAGCAGCTTTGAAACACACAGATGGAGGAGGACTGGAAATTTCCAAAATCTTTTTTTTTAACAGATAAGTATTCGTACACTTTTCTCTCCTCTATTATCTCCTTCTTTGAATTTTTAAAAAAATACAAATACAATGCTTGATGGTTCAGAAGGTAAATACAACACTGCAGGCAAACTCTGCCCACAGCCTGAATTTAGATCCTGGCTGGCTTGAGGTTGACTCAGTCTTCCATCCTCCCAAGGTCAGCAAACAATCTGAGGTCGAAGATTGTTGGGAAAATATGCTAAGTGGTAGGATTCAAAAAATTTTTACTACTGGTTTTGTGGGCATGGTTTGGTGGGCATGGCGTGGCTTGGTGGGCGTGGCAGGGAAAGGATACTGTAAAAGCTCCATTCCCACCCCACTCCAGGGGAAGGTTACTACAAGATCCCCATTTCTTCTCAATCAGCTGGGACTCGGGAGGCAGAGAATAGATGGAGATGGGGCCAGTCAGAGGTGGTATTTACCGCTTCGCCAAACTACTCAAAATTTCTGCTACCGGGTGTCCAGAACTGGTCAGTACCTGCTGAATACCACCTCTAATACTAATATGATAAACCACCCAGAGAATGCTGTAAAGCAGTATATAAGTCTCAGTGTTGTTACTATAAAAACTCTTGCTTAGAGATTAGTGATGTAGAAGAAAATACTCAGAGGAACTAATTTTTTAGTTGATTTCTAGCACAACTTTTGTTCAGGACCATTTCCTCCTCCTACATTTCCTCACAATAACAGACAACTCTGACAGGAAGGTTTTGTGGCTGACAGAGCATTACTAGCTGGGTCTTTGCAGTGCCAGTCAGGAATTCAACTGCTAAACCACACCTGACATCAAGACGAAGAGGCTGGTTTGCTGACAAGGCAGCCCCTGTTTTACCTAGCCATATCAGTCTTATAAGTCTGAAGGGCCATTATCCTAATAATACAGGCAAGTCCTTCACTTACAGTATAGCCAATTTTTAAGCAACCATTTGAAATTATGACCAGCCTTTGCACTTACAACTGTTGGAGCATCCCCATGGTCTAGTGATTACAATTTGGGATTTTGGCAACAGTCACGTATTTATGATGGTTGCAGCATCCTTAGGGTCACTTGACTGTCATTTGCTATCTTCCCAGGCATCTTCTGACAAGCATAGTCAATGGAAGAACTGTGTGATTTCCTTAACAAGCATATGATTCACTTAATGACCATGGCAGAAAGGTCAATAAAATCAGTTGCAGTCACATGATGCTTTACTTACTGACCACACTGTTTAACAATACATTTTCCAGCCTCCCTCTTTTGGGGCTTTAAGAACTACTTGTATGTTGAACCCTTTGCCTTAACTTCATGTATTCTTAGCAACTATGGTTTGGAAACAATGACTCAATGAACTGCGTAAGCCTAGTAACTTGTGGCTTACTCAGTACATCATGATTAAACTATGAGTTAACACAGAGATGGGCTTCACATAATTTAACAACTGGTGCGCCCACAAATAAAAAATGTGAGGGTGCATGCACCTTGTGTACATTCACGCTGTATCAAAAACACGGTGATTGTATAGGATGGGATAGCTTTGCTCAGGCTTGCACCTTACACACATGCGTGCTGCGTCAAAAACAGGGTGACTGTGTAAGACGGGATAGCGCTGGGGTTGGTGGGTGAGCCCAGCCGCTGGCCATAACTACCAGTTCATTCGAACTGGCTGAATCCCACCTCTGAGTTAAAGTGATTTGTGAACTCAGTATGCCCTAACCATTGTTAGCTGCTATCCAAACATTCACAGTGCTATTTGTTCATCTAATTCATTTTTTAAACTTTTTTTACTTTAACTGGCAGAGATTTCCCAAAGCCCAAACCAGATTCTCCTCATTGTTTGCTACCTGATACTGATTCTGAATGAGACAGGTGGTAGCACACAGGTGGTATAAGGAGCAGCAACTCAGTTTTTTTAAACTAGATATGCCTAAATGGAGTATGAGATCTTCTACCTTTAAACAACGTGTTTAACCACTGAGCTATTCTTTTCTTAAAAATGTATTCATTCACTTTCCAAGTTGCTGCGTAAGAACACAGTGACTAATGAGAAAATTATAACTGTGTCTAATTGCAGGGGTACATAATCTCATGATGGTGTACTCCGAAAAGATTCGTTTGTTTCACATTCTAGTATCTTTTACACAAGGAGTACGAAAGACTTACATCTTTAATACAATTGAGTAACCATCTGGCATGTTTGCTTTCATGATGGAAACTAGATTTTAAAAAAATTAACTGCAGTTCATAGGCTCTTACTTCATCATAAGTAAGTTACAGCCAGACACATTCTGCAGATAACTCTCAGGCAACTGTTAATAGGCAGCAAAGCATTTCCTCTGCACAAGTAAACTGGCTGGGGAAGAATTTACAGCAATCTATGTAATCCTTTCTTCCTGATCCCACTAAAAATATAAAAGAACAGAATTTTCTGTAGCTCTGTTCTGGAACCATGACAAAAGTATTGTCTCAAAAGTTTACAGAAACCAAGGAAGATATGGTATAGTGATTAAACATTAAAACCATTTCTCTGCCATTTGGTTTTAGCCAATAAGTAGGGGTTTTCAGTCCCCACTGAAGCTGAAAGTACAGAGTCTATTGATTCTTAATAGATTGGATAAAGGTAGTCCTCAATTTTCAAACACAATTGAGTTCAAAATTTGTTTCTAAGTGAGATAATTGTTAAATGAATTTTCCACCATTGTATGACTTTTCTGAGAGTGCAAAAGTTGGCTTGAAACTCAACATTAAGAAAACCCAGGTCCAAAAGAAAAGATGGCTATTTGGAACCCTGACACTAAGATCATGGCATCCGGCCCTCTCAATTCCTGGCAAATAGATGGGGAAGAAATAGAGGTAGTGACAGATTTTATTTTCCTGGGCTCCAAGATCACCTCAGATGGAAACTGCACCCAAGAAATTAAATTTCCTTCTGGGGAGGAAAGCTATGGCAAATTTAGACACTATACTAAAAAGCAAAGACATCGCCCTGCCAACAAAAGTACATATAGTCAAGGCAATGTATGGCTGTGAAAGTTGGACCATAAGAAAGTCTGAGTGCCAAAGAATTGAGGCCTTTGAACTATGGTGATGGAGAAGACTCCTGCGAGTTCCTTGGACTGCAAGGTGATCAAACTGGTCAGTCCTAGAGGAGATCAACCCTGACTGCTCTTTAGAAGGCCAGATCCTGAAGATGAAACTCAAATACTTGGGCCACCTAATGAGAAGGAAGGACTCACTGGAGTAGAGCCTAATGGTGGGAAAGATTGAGGGCAAAAGAAGAAACGGACGACAGAGAATGAGGTGGCTGGATGGAGTCACTGAAGCAGTAGGCGTGAGCTTAAATTGACTCTGGAGGATGGTAGAGGACAGGAAGGCCTAGAGGAACGTTATCCATGGTGTCATGATGGATTGGACACAAATTCGCAACCACATAATAACCACATGACCTTTCTTGCTAGAGTTGTTCAGTGAATCATTGCAGCTATAAAATTGGTAACATGGTTGTTAAGTGAATCTGGCTTCCCCATTGACTCTGCTTGTCAGAAGGTCACAAAAGGGCAATCATATAACCGCGAGACACATCAAATGTCATAAATGAGTCAGTTGTCAAGTGTCTGAATTTTGATCATGCAACCATGGGGTCATACAACGGTCATAGGTGTAAAAATGGTCATGAGTCAACTTTTTCAATGTCACTGTAACTTTGAACTAAAATCTGATCTGAAATCAGATTTTAAAAATAAAACTAAAATTTGATAAACACCAGTGAGAAAAAAAAAGTTGTGCATGGATCTGATCCAATCCTATACGCTGGAAGCCATTACAATTCCCTCCTCCAGAAATATGTTTTTTATATCTATATTTATATTATATTTTTTTATCAAAAAAAAGAGAAGGAGAAGGAACATGCTCTGTTTTGGCAAGGAAAGGTGAGGATGGGAGGGTACGGGAGAAAAGGGAAGGGAAGGGCTATTTAATTCTTCAGTCAATCTTCTTTGGATTTGAACTAGCATTATATTTTGCAAAACACTGAATAACTTTTAAAAAAATATTGATTGTTCTGGGAAATTCAGAACATTTTTGGCAGTGTCTAGAAGCTTGTGCCTTTTCAAGGGAAAGAACCGGAAAACAAGGTCATGCCGCTGGTTCCCAAGAAGTAACAATGACCGCATCTATTCTGATAAAGCTAGAAAAGAATCTTTGAGAAATTCACTCTTTAGCATAAAGTCATGATGAGCATATGCAGTCCTGCACCATGATGGAAAGGGTTAAGTCTGAACTTCCACCTTCTGACCTAAATCAAAATGCAACAACATTATAAAGGAGGCTTGTGACAAGCCTGTTAAATCATAAGACTATTCTTTCAAGAGTCTCCTTCTCATGAAGGAAATAATAAATGGAATGGCAGTGGGATTAAAAAAAAGGAACCCATATCACATTGTGCATGTAATTTTCAGTAACAAAAAAAAGGAACCAGTTTAAAGCTATCTAGGCAAAAGATCAAGAAAAATTCAAGCTGCAAACAATGCACTTCCAAGCCAAACAACAATCAGACTTCACAGAGACTCCCAGAGCTTGGCCTGGGGAAGGAACCCCCTCTGTTCAGGAGAAAAAGGGGCCTGCCAGTTTGGCGGCATGGAAATTGAATAAAGCTTTCCTTTGTAGCTCTGTCCAGCAGGGAAGGACAAAGAACCTCTGCCAATGCAAGATTTCTGATGATGGAGACCTCGAAATGCCTCCCTCCACACACAACCCATAACAGCAAATCCCAGGAAACGGGAGTCTTTATTCATGACTCCAGCTCAGTGGATTTCCCAAGTTTCTGCCTTCATCCACCACTACAGAGTCTGACAATATCGTCTTTTACCACTCCTTTTGTCTGCCACTTCCACATTTAATTGCAAGTTCATGGGTATTAACTGGCCTGTGCAGCTAAACTCAGCAATTTTTATTTGAAGGGTTCTTTCCCTTAGAAAGGGAAACAACTCTTCCTCTAGTTTCATTCTGATTCCTTGCCTTTTTTTTCCCCCCCTCTAATATGCAGGCATGCAGCCTCTTCCTCCTTCTACTTTCTTGTTTGGATACTGATTCATTTACTTTGTCCCGTAAGGGCAAAGCTGCATTTGTTGAAGGATGTTGGTGCTCTGAAGTTTTGCACACACAAAAAAAAAACTTTGCTCCAGATTTTCAACTAGTATTGAAGGCAAAATTTTGGATCAAAGTAAAATTAAATAGCATCCTTGGATATACACTGAGATAAGGGGAAAAAATGAACCATCAGCTTAGATTTGCATTATACAGTACAATGAAAGTAGTATCAAGGAGACATTTTTAATCCCCTTTAAAAAAAAGTGGAAAATACACAACTGTTATTCAAGGAAACGCTGCAAAATAAAAACTGAGAAACTTCTGCAAGTCACTTCTCATATTACAGTTTCGGACCATATAAGAGACACTCCCATAAACTAAAAATAAATGCAATCATATGTCTGAATTACAACACACAACTAATTCTGCAAGAGATCCCACTAATAAATTCTAAAGAGGTAATGTTTAGATAATACATGTGGAGATTTTATTGCAAATTGCACAACAGTCCAACAGCAAAATCAGGATGCAAAAATTAGACCTGAAATGCTGTCTCGATTATGCTATGCGGTGCAGGTGGTTGCGCTTTCTGTCACACTGAACGTCATGCAAGAAAAGGCCCACTTTACCATGGAACATGTCCTGTTGTACTTAAATGACAATGCTTCTGCCCCGATGATGGATTGCAAGTATTATGGAAGCATCTCCCACAAAGCTCTGTAACTGGATGCAGAATTCCATTGCAAGTGGAATAAATCATAGAGAGAAGATTTTAAAGTATGTCCATGTAACTACTTAGAAAAACAATTCTAAACAGGAAATAAAAAAACACGTCATTGATTCAGCCTTTATACCACATTTGATATAGAACAGAAGTATGCAATGTATGATTTACAGATTATACCCCCCAAGACTGCACTGCTGAAATTCAACAGCAAATGGCTGATTTATTCACTGCAATTTGGCAGGTCCAAGGAAGAGGAAAAAATGTAAAATAGGCATAGTAAATCTCTGGAGGATTTAAAGCATCTATTTTACACTAATCTCCTAACTCTCCAAATCTCTCAAACATAAGGAAGGCTAAAATTTTAGCCTCACCAACTTAGTGAAAGCACCAAGTCCAGACCTCAGACGCTAAAAACAATAAAAGGGTAGTCACCTTTTTTGGAAGAAATTGCCCATTCCTGGTATATACACTATGTAACAATAGTGTCAATTAGCGGTAAATTTTCAGTGGCTTTTTTTTTCTGCTTTTCTCTCTCCTCCAAAATAATCCAATCGGATTATAATTATCTGATGCAGGATGCTAGAGTCACCTTTATAAGACATGATCAACATTCTTTTTTTTTAAATCCACTCAGCCCTATCTGTACTCTCGAAAAAATTTGAAGGATTCAGTTTTAAGAGATACACATGAACAGGCACCTTGATTGTGTCATTTGAGAGATGTCCACAATTCATAGCCCAAGGCTTTATAAATTCATGTTTCTTGCTTCTTAATTGGTAAAGCATTATCTTGAGGCCTACAGAAATGCATTACTGAAAGATCGTCCCAAAGGTGCTTTTTCAGGAGGCAACTGGAGTTTGTTTTTCTTTTAAGACGTTTTGCATCTCATCCAAGAAGCTTCTTCAGCTCTGACTGGATGTGGGGAATGGAAAGATTTATACTCCTTGCAGGCAGCTGGTCATTTGCATTCCTTTAGAGAGTCACTGAGGCCACTTGGAGGTTTATCTATTTTCGGGGTCACTTGAATAATGCAAATGGCTGTAGAGCCTTCTTGGCGTAGGATGTTTTCTGCCCTGGATCCCGTCACTGTTGAAAACATGCACAGGCGGTTGGGGATGAGTCTGTATTGTCTGCATCTCAAACTGAAATGCAAATGGTTCCCGTAGTCTGCAATTTTTCTGGAAACCAATTCATACTCCCATACCATTCAAAGGGTGTTCATCCCAAAGTGCGTAGCTGTCACCATAGACTATTATTGAAAGATCTGGTACTAATCTACCTAATAACCTACCTGACTTCAGAATACAGATATTTATACTTTGTTACAAGTAGTCTTGCAAACACTCGGCAAGGTCCCACTCGCTATCTTCAGGCTGGTGTTTTTGGCTTTGTGCTTGTGCGAGTAAAGCGTGGTCGGAGCTGCCGTCTCTCTATAAATCTTGGTAGGGGTGTGTGGAGTGCTGGCTTTGTTGCTGTAAGTGGGTTGATTGGCTGTGTAGTTGCATCCTGATTGGTAGATGGAATTGATGATTGTAGATTGGTCGGCTGTTTTGTATCATCCTGTGTGGCTGAGGTGCTGGCTGTGTGTCCTTTGTTCTTTTGTGTTGTAACGACCTCGGTGGTGGGGCTCGTTTGTTCACTAGGGCTGGTTTCCAGATGTCTGGTAGGTGGGAGGTATCATCACATTTATTCATGTTGTGGGGGTGTTTTTCTATTTCGATGGCTTCCATAATTATTCTCTTGTTGAATAATTATTCTCTTGTTGAAGTGTTCAGTTTTGGAGATTAATTTGGTTCCTTCAAAATGAATTTCATGTTCTGTTGCTTTAAGGTACTGGAAAAGGGAGAAAGTTTTTTCTTTTTTTCTGACTACGTTCTTGTGTTCTGCGATGCATGCATTTATTCTCCTATTAGTTTGTCCAATGTATGTGGTAGGCCAGATTTTGCATGGCATTTCATACACTCCTTGGTTTTCTAGCTGGATCTTATCTTTTGGGTTTCTTAAGATGTTGGCTATTTTTGGGTCAGTGCTGAAGGCTGTCTTGATATTGTGCTTGTGGAAATTTTTGCTGATTTTATCCGCAGTGCCTTTGATGTAAGGGATGAGAGCAATACCGTTGTCCCACCCACCACCCAAGTCATTACAACACAAAAGAACAACAAACACACTTAATATCTTTTTTTACATATGTAGTATTGTACGTCATAATAGTATCAATTATTCCTATGGTTATACCATTACAATCTATACATTTGTTGCTTTATGCATTTTGATTTACAATTGTGTACCTTCCAATAGCTGTATTGCTTGCTATGTATATTCTTGTATATATCTTTATATTTGTATTTATTTCAAATTTGTTAATCCTCTTTCATTATTACCGTATTTTTCAAAGTATAAGATGCACCAAGGTTTTGAATGGGCATTTTTTTAAAGTAAGTAGGTAGATAGAGGGATAGAGAGGGAAAGAGAGAGAAATACAGTAAATAGGTACGGAGAGAGAGAGAGTAGGTAGGTAGGTAGGTAGATAGGTAGGTAGGGAGAGAGAGAGAGAGAAATACAGTAGATAGGTAGGGAGAGAGAGTAGGTAGGTAGGTAGGTAGGTAGGTAGGTAGAGGGATAGAGAGAAAGAAAGAAATACAGTAGATAGGTACGGAGAGAGAGAGTAGGTAGGTAGGTAGGTAGGTAGATAGATAGGTAGAGGGAGAAAGAGAGAGAAATGGAAAGAGATAGAGAGAGAAATGCAATAGATAGGTAGGGAGAGAGAGAGTAGGTAGGTAGGTAGGTAGGTGGAGAGAGAGAGAGAGAAATACAGTAGATAGGTAGGGAGAAGAGAAAGTAGATAGGTAGATAGATAGAGGGAGAGAGAGGGAGAGAGAGAGAGAGAGAGAGAGAGAGAAATACAGTAGGTAGGTAGGAAGAGGGAGAGAATAGGTGGATAGGTAGATGTTTCCAGGTGTATTTAACCATGTGCTGGAGAAGGAAATCGCTGACAATCTGCAGCACCTGACTTTGTTTCTGCTGGCACAGCACTTGATCAATGTAATTCTCATCAATCAGTTAAAGAGCTTTCCAAAAGGAAAAAAAAAGTTTTTGCACTTTGCAAACCTTCCAAAAACGCCCCTTTTCGTGAAAATGAGCCCTTTAAAAAAAAAAGGCATGAATAGCCTTGGGGAAGGGCTTGCAGAGTGCTCCTGGGGGGGCAAAAACGAGCAAAAAATGACCCGTTTTTCATGAAAACGGGCCCATTTTTTATCAAAAAAATTGCATGCATAGCCTTATGGAGGCTTATAGAATGCTGCTGGAGGCTGGGGGGACAAAATATGGTCCGTTGTTTGCTCATTTCTGCCTTTCCCAGCCCCCAGGACCTCTCTGAAAGCCTCCATAAGGGTATGCAGGGACATATTGGTGAAGGGACGGGGCTTCAGGAATCAAAAAAAGCTGTATTCAATGTATGACGCATCCAGATTTTCAGCCTCTTTTTTTAGGAAAAAGGTGTGTCTTATACTCCGAAAAATATGGTAAATTTTCTACTCTCTACACCTATTATCCAACCATTTTTACATTAAGGAATTAATTTAAATGTAATTAAATTTTAATTATTTAATTTAGTTCATATCTTTGAGCCAGTCACTCACTTTTAGTCCAATCTACCATGCAGGTTGATACTGAGGGAAAGACAAGAGGAAGAGGAGGGAACATTATGTACACTGCCTTAGGCTCCTGTATAAAAGGTGGAATAAAAAATAAACACTTAAAATGCTGTTGCACTTCTGTATTACTTACATAAAAGAGGATATCCAGAGATGTATTAAAATATACTGAAATATTTTTAAAATATTTATGTTCATGGTGAACCTTTTATGGAGTTCCAATATTCTTGTTTTTAAAGTATATTTGTTAGTGTTAATAAGATCCTATGAAGATACTGAAAATATACCATTGTGGTCCTTGGAACATAATGAAGTGCTAGGTTCCATTTATAGTTGAAATGCTGTTATTTTTTTCCAGACGTTTTAATTCTATGAACCTTTTTGAAGAAAGAAATTAAAATCTGATTGTAGTTCTTATGAGAAATTGATGCTTTGGAATAAAAGGGCTGCAGCTCAACAAGTAAAGTATTATGCCGTTCAGTTCTCTGGAATAACCAGATGAAATAACCAGATGAAATAGGAAACAGCAAGACCGGCCTGAAATGCCTCTGCTAGTGAAAACGGAGCTTGGGAGGGCTGTGCACAGATCTCCCAGGCTCTGTTTTTGACCATGATGGCAGAGGGTTGCAGGAGGCCATCACAGCCGAAAATAGGGCCTCAATGAGTATGTTGAGGTGGCCATGCCCCCCCCAGCCATGCCCCCCAATCTGTTCCCAAGGTCAAACACAATCCTAATGCATAGGGGTGGGTTCCTGCTGGCATTACTACCAGTTCGGAACCCGAAAATTTTTACTTAAACTTAAAAAGGTCTGCGCATGCGCACAACATGTAAAAAGGGGGGATTACATTTTTTCAATGAAGATTGTTCTGTGCACGTAAAGAACAGAAAATCAAGATAGCGCCACCGAGGAAAAAACCGGTTCAGTTCAGTCACGTGTCCAGCCGAGTTACTACCTATTCGGCTGAACCGGGAGGAACCCACCTCTGCTGATGCAGCCCTCAATGAAATCAAGTTTGACATCCCTGATATACACCAAAACTAATTTTGAACAAGAGGAACGCATAGAGAAGGACCAAGAGTCTGAGCTGCTTTAAAGCAATAGCCTAACTTCCCATTCAGGAATGGCTTGATAATAAGTCTGACAAATGTTAGAAACTGTCAACTGAACTAATATTCTTCCAGGCAAAAAGACTATTGGAAGTAGATACTGAGACATCAACTTGGCTTTCAGAGGAATTGGCATAGGGCACTGAAACAGATCTGCTGTGAGCTGATAGCAGCCATAGAGAATGCAGGGCAAGGGACACCTGAATGGCAGGAGGATATCAGAGCATGCATTGTTGGGGGAAAAAAATAGCTTTCTTTCTGGAAACGACATTCAATACAGAAGTCCATTCAGCAAAGGCGACTCATTTTTTTTTAACACCCTTTTGATGCAATCTTATTGACAGAGGTAGATTCCTTGTTTCTTGCACAGCATCTGCCCCTCTGTCTTCAGGACTTCCACTTTTCTGTGGAAGTGCCACATTTTCCTAATTCAAATATTGTGCAGCTAGGAAGGGGGGGGGGATAGCTCCCTAGTTAAAACCGCAAGACTCATCCAGGCAGTCATCAAAAGTTAACCCTAACTTGAAGGTACAACAACAAAAAACATACACAAGTTTAAGTCTGCAGAGAAAATCCAAAGTATCAATTATTTCAGGGATTGGAAATTAGTGACAACTCTTCTTAATGACAACAATAAGATTATGCATGTAATAGTGGGACTCTGGGAATCAGTTCCGTAAGTAGATCCATGATAGAAACCCTGGAAAATAACAATGCAATTGACGCGGCTATTATGATGACCTCATGAAAAAGATGGATAAATTTGAAGATGTATCATTAGATACTCCTCTGAAATGTGAGAAATCTTCAAAGCCAGCAACTAAGCATCTGCTACATCTGATCATATCATGCTAACAGACTGCAGAAACAGATTGTAGAAAATAGGACCATCTGGGTCAGCTTTGTACCTCCATTCAGGAAGATTGGCTGGTAATCATACTACAAATGTGTTGTGTATGTGCAGACCTATCGGGCAAAAAGAAGGGAATGTAAGGAGAAAAAAAATGCAACCTGCAACTTTCCTGTTTGCAGAATGACAAGGACAATCTTGTGTGAGCTCACACACATAGCTGTGAGGTTGCTCTTCTGACCTACAGTAACTTGGCTCACATGAGCAGACTATATGCATGAATTACAAGAGTTCGTCTGCAGCAATAATATCTCTCTAGCTCTGGGAATCTGAGAATAGCAAGTAACAGTATAGTAACGGTACAGAATTACTAATTAGGCTTTATGGGACTGTCAAAATACACTAATGTCTTGTAATGAAAACTTTCTTTATACTTGTTCTTCCTTGCCTGGTCCCTTTCAAAAGTAAATAAAGGCCACAATTGCTAGAGCATGACATATCCTGAAGCACAGTATAAACATATAATAAACAGTTAGTCCTTGCTTACCAACTGTCTTATTTAGTGAACATTGAAAGTTAAAAGACAGTATTAATTTTTTTTTGCAAACAATGCTCCCATTTATGACCATCACAGTACTCCACAGTCGCATGATCACCATTCAGACACTGAATGGTCATATGTTCGCCATTTGCATGTTTTGCAACCACTTTTCTACAAACAGAAATAATAGAGAAAGTGGAATTAGAATCATAAATAATATTGTACTATTTTTCGCTTAACAACCATAACTTTGCTTAATGATTGAAGGGGAAGTTACATTTAGTAACTGAGCTGCTGTTCCCAATTGCGGTTGTTAAGCAAGGACTACCTCTAGTAACATAACAGTACATAGTCTTGTTGCAATTTTTAATAAGATATATTTTACGGATGGATGGGTGGGTCAGTGGAGGGGTGGTAAATGATAGATAGATAGATAGATAGATAGATAGATAGATAGATAGATAGATAGATAGATAGATAGATAGATGATAGATAGATAGATAGATAGATGATAGATGATAGATAGATAGATAGATAGATAGATAGATAGATAGATAGATAGATAGATAGATAGATAGATAATCTGAAGCCACTTTAAATGCATATTATTTTTTACAGCAAGATCTAGTTACTAAAATATAATCCTCCTGTTTTACTCTATGACACATGGATTGAAACAGCTTACAAACAGGATATAGAATTCTACATATTTATAATAAAGAAAGACATTACTGTATCAATTATTTTTCACTACTGTACAAATGCTTTATAATTCCCCCTTTGCATTATGATATAAAGAACATCTATTTTTAATAGCAATTTAATAATGCATGAATTCATTGAAATAAAAATGCCAAAACGTTAGTAATCTGAATCTGGGGCTGAAAAATATGTTCTCGCAAATGAGAATACATCATAGCCATTCAACCTATAGTTTTATATTAATTTTCCTAGCTTCCTTCAATTTTCATTTCTAGACAATGGATTATTTAACTGACTCATTTGCCAGAACCACCTGAATCAGCCAATCTCAATATCCTTCAAAATTTCCCCCCTTTTCTTGCCTTGACAATTATAATTATCATAATCCACTGCCATCAGGAATCCTTGCAACTTTACCAATGGAATAGATGGTTAGTTCCTGAATGGCTGAGAATTAGGTAGAACTATTGTAATAGCATAATAAAAAGTCCCCAGAGAAGGTCACTAGAGAGTAACTTCAGAGCAAGTTTTCAGAGCAAGTAAGAGTATGCTGAATCCAAGCAAAGGCTGAATGCTCTTTGAGTAGGGTTATTTATTACCAAGGGTTGGGGGTTCCAGAGGGCTGGGGAGATTGTGTGATGGTTCCCTTACTGTATCTTTTTAACTATTATTTTAAAATTTGTGACTCTTTCTTGACTCTTTTTTATTTTTAGCTAAGTGCTGTACACTGCCTAGAATCACTTTCATGTGAGATAGGCAGCTATACAAATATAATAAATAAAAAATAAAAAAGAAGCTTCTTCACAAAGCTGTAATTCTCTTTCAACAGAGAATTACTAGGAAGAGGAAGGGAGGAAGGTCTGCGGGGAAGCAGACAGAGGAAGTTGCAAGCAATTGGAGGAGGATGTATAAGATTTATGGTAGGAAAAGAGGAGATGATTGTGGCTACAGCAACTATCTGCGTGCCAATATTTTGCTAACTGCAGCTGTTTAAGAGAAGTGGGCTTAAATCAAGGAAATTTCCCCTTTTTTCATGATTTTGGGTAAAGAGAACTTTCATCTCCAAAAACAAAACCTGATTTCAAGATTAATGCAAAAGCAGATATAAGGTTTTAAATATTATTGGGATTTTTTTTTACTTTATTCTAATAAAACAGTTTTATATTATAAGACTATGTATTATTCGATGTAGAAATGAAGATATTAAATAGCAATAGCACTTAGACTTAAATATCGCTCCATAGTGCTTTACAGCACTCTCTGGGTGGTTTACAAATGTCAGCATATGGCCCCCAATAACCTGGGCCCTCATTTTACCCACCTAGGAAGGATGGAAGGCTGAGTCAACCTCAACCAGTCAGGATCAAACTGCAATTTGCCGGCAGTGAACCTGCAATACTGCATTCCAACCTCTGGGCCACCAGAGCTCTTAAATGATTAAGTGATAGTCATGATAATCATTTAAGTGATTAAATTATAAATTAACAATAGTTTCTATTATCTATTTAGTTTCTATTATCTATTTAGTTCAGCTGATGAGCTACCACTTTTGCTTTCTGTAAAACTGCTTCATCTGTTTATGTATCATCTATGGCTACTACAGTTCATGTATTTTTTTAAAAAAAACAACTAAGATGGTCAGGAGTAAGAGGCAACATATGGCAGCATTTTGTGACAAGGGGTCAAACCTCTCCCAGGCTGCTCGTGTGTCCTTCGGTGGAAGGGAAAGGCCTTGCCGGCGCCCCGACAAAGGCCAATCCACCCCTGCGGCGTCTGCGCACTGAGAAAGAAGGTGCAAAGGCTAGGAAACAGGCTGCCAGAAAAGGGCGCCAAAAATGGCCACCGCACCTCTCCAGAGTCTACGGGAGCTGTTTTGCAGCGCTCCGGGCCTCTGCCGAGGTCTCCGCGTGAGTCGAATGGCAAAGTAACAGCTGGGGGGAGAGAAAGTCTCCTGCTGCCCCCCTCACTCGCCAGCAGCCGCCAGACACATACCGCAGCTCTGCTGTCCTTGAAGCGGTTTCTCTGGACTCCCTCAGCCTGTAATGTAGCGATCTTGCCAAATGCTGCTTCTTTTGCCCTATGTAGCTGACAAAAATAATAAAAAACACTAACTTATTTTGGAGAGTTCAGTTTATTCATCCAAGGACCGAAGAACTCCCCAAAAACACGTGCGAACTGGGCTGGACTGAGTTTTTGAACTGGCCCTCAATGAGGAAAGGAGGCATGGCCAAAAGAATTAACTCAGTCCTTGGGCGAATAGACTGAATTTAACCCATGCTTGGACTCTCCAAGCAGCGCGCAGGAGAAAATAGTTTCTACTATCTATTTAGTTTCTATTATCTATTTAGTTCAGCTGATGAGCTACCACTTTTGCTTTCTGTAAAACTGCTTCATCTGCTTATGTATCATCCATGGCTACTACAGTTCATTTATCTTTTTAAAAAAAACTAAGATGGTGAGGAGTAAGAGACAACATATGGCAGCATTTTGTGACAAAAGATAATGTATCTTCTGCTGATCTATTATTATTTAATAATGTATTAAGCCATACAGGCAAGATGATTCATCTTGTTAATGCAGTTTTTCTTTATGCTTTTTACCAAAGCAGTTGTCCCATTAAGTCAGTGATGGAGATGGGTAGAAGAATATTCTCCAAGTAGTTTTAAGGCCTGATGCTAGATTAGATAGTATGATTCTGATACTCACTTTGTTTTATGATGTTAGGCAATCCTGAAAAAAATTGCTTAAGAAATAAAATTGGCACCTGTTTGAAATTGTTTAAAGTAGCTGCATCTTTTCCTCTTAGCTGTCACCTTTGGGGAATCAAATCCCAAACACTGCACAGCTCTAGTGCTTTCAGGCTACACACTATGGGCTTATCAGAAGGAAATTAATCTTCCCTACTTATAACAGTTTGCTATATTCTTAACTGTTAATGCTGCATGGAAAGATCAAGGGAGCCATTATCCAGCTGTTGGGCAAAGCAGTAATTTAAGATACCACATAACTAAAAACAACCTTTCATTATTCAGAATCAATAGTTGAAAATCCATGTAATCATTAATTTTATTTATCCCTATGTTTTTATTACTGGCTTTTACATCTCATTGTTAACTTCACCAAGAATGTTTTAAATTACAAATTAAAGGTAAAGGTTCCCCTCATACATATGTGCTAGTCATTTCCGACTCTAGGGGGCGGTACTCATCTCCGTTTCAAAGCCGAAGAACCAGTGCTGTCCAAAGATGCTTCCGTAGTCATGTGGCTGACACGACTAAACACCAAAGGCACACTGAACGCTGTTACTTTCCCACCAAAGGTGTCCCTATTTTTCTACTTGCGTTTTTACATGATTTTGAACTGCTAGGTCGGCAGAAGCTGGGACAAGTAACGGGAGCTCACTCCATTACATGGCGCTAGGGATTCGAACTGCTGAACTGCTCACTTTTCTGATCAACAAGTTCATTAAATTAAATACAAATTAAAAACCTACAAATATGAATGTTTTCTTTTGAAGCCAAATAAAGCATCTGGCAGTAAAAATCCCAACAAATTGACTTTAATCAGTTGGATCTGTAGTCCCAAAATCTTTTCTCAACTCAATTGGACTTAGGTTACAATTCAATCTGTGCAGAAACTCCTTGAAGAATAAATTTGCCTTGGCCTGACATCTAAACAATAGGAAAGGCTCTGCACAGAGCCACATACTCTAGGATAGAAATTCACAAATCTAGGATTGTGAAAACCCACTTATTTATCTTCTGATAATCAAAATAGGAAAAGGGTTCATTCTACTTTGATAGCTATTTTTACCACGTTTTAGGATTATCAACTCTTGTTATAGCTAAATAAAGTCTCTAAATAAAGTCTCTTGGCTAGGTTGCTGGCACTCTGGTATTAAAAAGGATGGTCAACTCATGGTTCATACAATGCACTAAACACTAAACTGTCAAAATAGAGATGAGGAACCTCCTGCTAGGTAACATCAGGACATGCAAACAAACAGAATTGGGAACTGCATAGCAGTCCACAGAAGAGGAACATTAAGTGGGGGATTCCTATGGAGATAGAATGTTTAAGTGTTAATAATTATTTACTGACTGCATTCACGCATTACAATAATCTAAAATGTTTATTTGCTTGTAGCTTTGCATATTATTTGGATCTTGGCCCCATGATTTAGCCTGTATTTAACTTTTGGTGTGTTACATTTTTTTTAATATTTGTAATTGTTTTTATATTTATATTTTTAATGTATTGTAAGCCATCCAGAGTTGCTCTGCATAGCGAGATGGGCAGCGTATATATTTAATAAATAAAATAAATGATTCATAAATAATTAATGGTTTAGCTTTGGGCAAATCAAGCCAACTGTTTATTGATTATTCAGTCAATTATGATTAAACAAGTCATGGTATTGGGGTATTAAACTCTCTTCTGGTGATGCTAAATGTAATTTACTTTGAACTAAAATTTGTGAAATTGGTTTCACACTGTGTGAAATTTCACAAAATTTGTGAAATTATTAATAGCAGTTGTAAAAGATCACTTCCTGCCATTTTCAGAGATAGTTTGGAGGCATCTTTTAGAGATGCTATATGATGGGCATGGTGAGAGTCTGTCCAAAAAGGCAAGTCAGCAGCTGCAACCACACAATCAAAGCCAGATGCATTTTTATATGCATCACATGAAAATAAAAATGTAAAATAAGGAGGGGAAGGGAAGGGCTTTGATCACAAGGTCACAACCATCTCTTGGGGTTTGTTTGGGTTGGTGTTTTTTGTTTTTTGTTTGTTTGTTTGTTTGAATGCCAACTAATTTCTAGTGGAACATCATCAAATATGCATACTGTATATGTATATTTATAGGTATGTATTTATTTCACAATATTTTTACAGTGTTCCAAACTCACTTGGGGAGCCACATGTAGACTTGCAGTCTCTGTTGGCCACTCTTGGCTTAGTGCAACATATAAACACAGGAAATGTCTGGGTTCACACAAGAGATAATAATGCTAACTAACTGTAGCATGTTAGATCTCTACTTCGTCTGCTAAATACACTGAATGATTTGTAAGAATAATAAATGGGATATGGGTGGATAGATGGATGGATGGATGGATGGAGATGCATTAGACAGACAGATTCTGCAACACCTATGAGTTACAGGGGCATAAAGTTATACAGACACAGAAAGAGAAACTTATGTTAAAAATTCAAACTAGCAACAACTTTAAATGTGCCTAGGCTTTAAGTAATCGCTTTGAAGTTACAACTTGTCTGCCCTTTCCCCTACAGCTTGATATATCCTCCAGAGGACAGGGAAGATTGAAACAACTGCATTAAGAATAGGGATAAAATTAGGAGAGTTGTGAAAAGTTGTAGACAGTGATTGATGTGTAAATCAACACTTTCATCATGTTCTTCCAGAGGGAAAGAAAGCTTTATTAAAAGAAAGAAGACTGGCTCTAAACCATTGTACTTCTTTGGAGCGAAAGGATGGGGGAAAAAACACCCACAATGTTTCAGAAAAAGAACGAAAAAAACCTCACAATGTATTTCTCTCTTTTCTTTTTCTAAAACTGCAAATATTTTGAACTAACCAGCTAAGATCACTAATAGAGAAAAGGCCAATATGCAACCTATTCAAATAGAATCTGGTTTAATAGCCCAGTCCTCAATTGTCTACAGAAAGCACAGCATGCTAAATTAGGTTGAGGCACATGGTCTGCAATAAAGCCAAAATGTGATTTGCTTAGGTTGCCATGCCATGTACTGTACAAACTCAACTCTAGTTTTTAAATCATTATTTAATTATTTAAGATGATTATGTACGAACATAGCCATTGTAGCATATTCAAAAAAACACAACTTAATGTAGTGCAGGGATCCAACTACCATGAATATCTTAGATAAGCAGAAGGCCCTGGCTACATTCATAACCTTGTTACCTTGCAAGACTACAGAAATGCCCCCTTTAGGGAAGAAAACTTGACGATCACTGGAAACTATAACTAATGCAAAATGCATCAGGCAGCGTATTAATTGGGACAAACTGGCATTGTCATACCAACCTTGAGGGAGCTGTATTCACTATGAGTTTCATTCCAGCCACAAGCTGGAAAGATGCTGGTGATCACCTGGGACACTGTTCCAAAGGACTAAAACTGCCACAGAAGAACAGTACCTTGACTGCCCTACTTTTCCTGGAGATTCTCAGCCATCCAGGTCATGGCTGTCCCAAAGATGTTATTTTAAAGAAGCAACTGGACTTTCTGGTTTTTCTTTGAACACGCTTCACTTCTCCTCCAAGAAGCTTCTTCAGTTCTAACTGGATGGTGGGGAATGAAAGGATTTATACTCCTTGCAGACAGCTGGTCATTTCCATACTTTTAGTGATTAGTTAAGGCCACCTGGAGGTTTATCTGTGTCCTCAGGGTTACCTCAGTAGTGCAAAGGGGTGTGGAGCCTTCTTGGAACTATTGAAAGGACTGTGTTGTAGACTGGAAATAGATGTCGTAGCCCTCCCGCTCTGTTCAGTTTTGACATAGATGATCTCTTTTGCCCACTTTCAAACCAGCAGTCCTCTCTGTCCAAAACGTGGGGTTTTTCTATCTTCAAAAGAGTGGCATTTGTCTTTTAAATGAAGATGGACTGCTGAATCTAGTCCTGATGGATTTGTTCTCCTATATTGTGCATTTATGAAGTGGTTGTTTTGTTTCCCCAATGTACAGATCTGCACATGGCTCATTGCATATACCATGTTGCTCAGTTTGTATCTGGGTGTTTCATCCTTGGGTGGACAAGCTTCTGCCTTAGTGTTTTCTTGGGTTTGAAGTATGTACATATGCTGTGTTGGCTGAAGATCCTCCTGAGCTTTTTCAATATTCCTGCAACATATGGAATGATAATGTTGCTTCATTTATTGTTATCTTCATTGTCTGATATGGAGGAGCTCCTTTACAGTCTTTTTTGAGATTTGAGGAAAACCGACTTGGAATAGCCACATGTTCTGAGGGCTTCCTTGATGTGCTTTAGTACTTTTTCTTTCCCATCTTTCCAGGCCTTCAGCTCGGTGATGTAGGGTTCTGATGACTTCCATTTTGTGCTCCAGTGGGTGATGGGATACATTGAAGTGGCTCAGTCAATTACAATTTGCAGGACAATGAGGTCCTGCAAATAAAATGCCAACCATCCCATATAGATTAGTTATCAGCACACTAGATTGCAATTGAAAGCTTGCCGGTGAGCATTATGACACACTGGCATAATATGTTTCTACCAGATAGGTGGAACTTTGATCCTAATGCAGACTCTGACTGATGCTGAAGGGCAGTCCCTTGTAAAGCATGTTGCAACAGAATAGTAGCAATATTCAAGATTAAACTACTGGTCTTTAGATGTGCATTTGGGTCTGAGATGAGAATGGAAATTGAGATGAATCTGGATGCTTTGGTGTTACAGGGCACTATAGGTGTTAGGAGAATATGAATACATTGAAGTTATGTTAACACTATTTATTATTAGTATTGTCTGATATATTTGAGAATGTTTTGAATTATTGTGTGTCTTGCTGTATGCTGCTTAGTTATGTGATTAAACTGGCACAAAAACATTTGGGGAAAAAATAAACGGATATAACATTTTTACAGTTTGTTACGCAGCTGCAGTTCTCCTGCATTCCTTGGAGAAAGGACACAGTCCAAGTGAAGAAGAATATTGCGTCCCTTTTCTGAGTATTTTACAAAACCCAAGGTGATGGAAGGTTCATTTGTCCACTTTGCTACCGTAGTGGTTGCTGACTCAAAATGAGCTCTTCTGATTCAGTAGCTAGATGCGCACAACACACTGAACTAGAAACTAAACAACCACATTTTAGACTAGCACACTACCGTGTGCAAATCCTGCTCATGTGTTTGTTTATGACTTAGAATATCGTGCTGATTCAAAATGTTGGCTGACTGTGTCCACCTGAGTAAGAATAAGATAAAAATAGAGTAACTAAATATATGTAACCTATAAATAAAACAATTAGGTATCATTCTCAAGTAACACAACCAAGAGTTTCAGGTATACACATATCCTATGTTCAGCTGGATACTCACCTAATATAAAGAAAACAAACTTTTAGTTCTCAGGAATTATATTACTCTTTATTGTGTCCATCTAGAAATGGGACATATACATCAAGCTAACAACTTTGAAGAAGCAGCATTCTACTGGTTGAAAAAAATAACTTGCTCACTTTTTCCTAGTCATTTTTAAGATTTCTAGTGGCACAGTGTATTAGTGCAGTATTGCAGGTGAATTCTGCCAACAACCTAGAGTTTGATCCCAACAGGGCTCAAGGTTGACGGAGCCTTCCATCATTCCAAAGTTGGTAAAATGAGAGCCCAGATTGTTGAGGGCAAGATGCAAATAATTCTTACTTTATAAACTGCTCAGAGCGTACTGTAAAGCACTATGGGGTGATATATAAGCCTAAATGCTATTGCTATTGCTATTTTGGGGCTACTGTTTAATGTTAATGCTTACATCCATACATGGCTTATTAATTGCTTTGTCAGAAAGTAGCCGGAACTGCAAATTAAGATTGCAGCCCAATTCACACTTACGTGAAAATAATGGAACTTGCTTCTGAGTAGGACTAAATTAGATTTATCCTTTAATACCTTCTGTTTTTTTATTCAGGGGCTATGGACAAGGTATTCTGTCCAGGTCTATTTTTGCTAAGCAATCTTTCCAGCATGCAGAGATGCAAACATCAAACCTTATTCTTCTCTATCTTACAAACAATGCCCTCCAAAATACGCCCTGACTAGGTTTGCACATTATGTTAAGCTTTGGTTTGTTTGTTTTTGGCTTAGCAGATTATGTAAATCCAGCCACTTGTGGTTCATTCAATAAATGTTTAACCATAGCTTCTTACAATATAGAAACATGACTCAAGTATTCTACAGAATTTTACTTCCAAGTGATGTTAAAACTGTGGTCTTT
Organism: Thamnophis elegans; assembly: GCF_009769535.1. Lineage (NCBI taxonomy): Eukaryota > Metazoa > Chordata > Lepidosauria > Squamata > Natricidae > Thamnophis > Thamnophis elegans. The sequence continues at coordinate 77,376,821 of NC_045545.1, forward strand.
CTCTGCAGGTATTAATTCAGAGCCAGACTGCAAAATAAGCTCTACCAGGAACTAGAATTTAAATACATTCTACATTTTCAAAAATTAAAACCATGCAACTTTATTTCCACAAATTTCAGTTCCTCTCTTTGATGATGACATCCAGTAAGCTTTGATTCATACTTTGCTTTCTTCTTGGCTATGTTTTGCAATGGCTTGAGAAAGATACAAAGTTTCTGTCTTGGGCAAAATCCCGCTTTTAGAACAGGAACACAAGACAAGCTTACTTAAACAGCTTTTGCTTTTTCTATATTTAGAAGTAATGAAAAAAGATAAAAATATAATAAAGTTGTCAGCTAAAAAGTTGATCAGCTCTTAAAATTCCATGGTGCCTTGATCAAAACAAGAATACAATCCAGGATCTGCTATTCAACTTTTTCCATCCCTCAAAACCCTTCATGGTTCTTATGAGGCTGCTATAGTTTTTTCTCTTTTATTTCAGTAGCAGGGAAGTTCATAGATTATAGTTGATCCAGGGAATCGGTTTACTCCCAAAAAATCCTGCTGTTTGGGCTAAAATTAATCCTTTCCAGCTATGGCACAAAATGGTTTGGGTGCTCCCATAACATGCGAGGCCCCACTCCCCAACTCAGTGTTTCTCAACCTTGGCAACTTGAAGATGTCCGGACTTCGCTGGCTGGGGAATTCTGGGAGTTGAAGTCCAGACATCTTCAAGTTGCCAACGTTGAGAAACACTGCCCCAACTCAATTATTTGTGTCTTGAGCCGTTCTCTATGTCTGATAGCAATACTAACTCAGCAATGCCATGTTGAGTCCAAGTCACTCATCTCTCTGTGAGCCCAGAGATGCAGGCCCCAACCCTTGGCTGCAGCTATCAAATCAGGCTATAAATAGCTGTATGAAGAACCTCTGTGGGGCAGTGGTTAGAGTACAGTACTGCAGGCTACTTCTACTGATCGCCAGCTGCCTCCAGTTTGGCAGTTCAAGTCTCATCAGACTCAAGGTTGACTCAGCCTTCCATCCTTCCAAGGTGGGTAAAATGAGGAGCCAGATTGTTGACTCTGTAAACAGCTTAGAGAGGGCTGTAAAGCACTGTGAAGTAGTATATAAATTTAAGTGCTATTGCTACAAAATACAGACCAATAGCAATAGCAGTAGACTTATATACCGCTTCATAGGCCTTTCAGGCCTCTCTAAGCGGTTTACAGAGAGTCAGCATATTGCCCCCAACAATCTGGGTCCTCATTTTACCCACCTCGGAAGGATGGAAGGCTGAGTCAACCCTGAGCCGGTGAGATTTGAACCGCTGACCTGCTGATCTAGCAGTAGCCTGCAGTGCTGCATTTAACCACTGCGCCACCTTGACCACTGGTACTTGGTGGCAAAGAGATTCTAACTCTATCCTTATTTGCTATCTAGTTCTTCTCCAGTTTTTTGCAGCCATATACAACACTCTTGCTCTGACGTTTTATAGTCTTACTCTTCCAGGCCAGGCTTTCAAGTCCTTTCCCCACTTCCCCACTTTCTTCATTTATTTTTTCCCCTGCCGGAAGGTTTATTTTTTTTAATCTGTACTGGTGGAAACAAGATTATTGCACTACAAAAGTAGTCATCCTCAATTGACCCCATGTGGTATGGCTAGCCAACAAAATTAATTCAGCTTCTTTACGATTAAATGGTTGAGTCCCACTTAGTTCATTCATACTAGCGGAGCTTCCCCAAGCCAGCAGTTGTCCTCTATAAACATCGCCGTTATGTCCTAATGCAGGAGTCACCAACCTGTGGGCCATGGCCCACTAGTGGACCGTGAAGGATTTGTAACCAGGCGACAGAAACAGCCGATGGGCACACACAAGCGCATCCTCACTTACACAAGCAGTGGGCGAGCGCACCCATGCTCCATTTAAGTGAGGGGCAGGTGCGCATGCAGGCAGCTCACACAAAAGAAGTTGTGTGCGCACTTGCTGGCTGCTCACGCGGAACCATCCTCTCCCCCACCCAACGGTCCAAAAAGCCAGAAATGTTGGGGAACTCTGTCCTAATGTATTAAGTTTTGCCTTAGTTAGTATGTTGTATATATCTAGGAAGATATAATTCCATATTACAATCTTACTTTTTTTTGCAACTTTATACTTCAAACTCATAACTTATAAGGAAAGGGTAAGACTCTATCTCCACTGTTGGAAAAGGACAATATTTATTTATTCATTCATTTCTCCATTCATTCATTTATTCATTCATTCATCTTATTTATATGAGGAGAAATATGAGATTAACTTACAAATACACTCCGTCACAATGTTGGGAAAATACTCTCCTAAATCAAACCAGGTGGCGCATCCATCCATTTTCAGAAGAAAAGAGATATTAAATTGGGTGACTAATAAATTGAAATAAATAAAATGAAATAAATAAATAATATGGAAAGGAGAAACATTTCTGTAGCTCTATGGACTACCCTAAAATCCGTGAGAGACTCCAGAGGCTTTACTAAGTTGACTGTAAATTAAGTAGAAAGGTTTTTAAAAGGAGTTCACCCCTTCTACTATAGTACCATAACAGCCATGATGGTGCAGTGGTTAGAATGCAGTACTGCAGGCTCCTTCTGCTGACTGCCAGCTGACTGCAGTTTGGCAGTTCAAGTCTCACCAGGCTCAAGGTTGACTCAGTCTTCCATCCTTCCGAGTGAATAAAATGAAGACCCAGATTGTTGGGGGCAATAGGTTGACTCTGTAAACTGCTTAGAGAGAGTGGTAAAGCACTGTGAAGTGGTATATAAGTCTTAAGTGCTATTGCTATTTGATATGATTTGCTCGGTCAGGTACAATTGCAGGATTCATGCACTGCAGTAAGCCATAATACACTGTAGTTTGTTTAGTTCCACCAATACAGAACATATGAATGAGGAATATCATTGTACAGTTAATCCTTGACTTACGACCACAATTGAGCCCAAAATTTATGTTGTTAAGTGAGAAATTTGTTAAGCGACTTTTGCCCCATTTTATGAGTTTTCCTGTCATGTTTGTTAAGTGAATCAGTGCAGTTATTAAATTATTAACACGGTTGCTAAGTGAACATGGTTTCCCCATTGACTTTGCTTGCCAGAAGGTTGCAAGACATGACTTTGGGATACTGCAACCATCATAAATGTGAGTCAGTTGCCAAGCATCTAATTTTATTCATGTCAGTGGGATGCTGAAACCATCATAAGTGTGGAAAATGGTCATAAATCACTTTTTTCAGAGCCACTATAACTTTGAATGGTCACTAAACAAACTGTTATAAGTCTAGGACTACCTGTATATATGCAGGTTTTAAAGTGATAACTATACTATAGCAGTGGTGAGTTCCAGATCCCGAAGCAACCGGTATGCTGCGACAGGGCCGGGCGTCCATCAGGGGCACGTGTGCTGCACACGCATGCGCACCCATCACCCTGCGACGTTCCAGCTGCTCGGCAGAGCGTCATGCAGGCGCTGTACTCTGCGCGTGCGTGCGCAAATGTCCCGCTAGCTTAAAAAAAGATAAGAAACGAGGGTGGGCAGGTGGGCCCAACAGAAACACCGTTCCGGTACAGTGGCAGCTACTCCCAGCTGTACGCCAGTATCGGGGCGTACCGCCCAGAAAACCACCACTGTATTATAGGCATATGACACTAAAAACTGCAGTTTGGACTCCCAAACGGCACTTATGGTGCCACCAATTTTGAATCAACCCCAAAATATTAAATTAGCCACTCCAATATTAAGGGATAGCTTTGTTTGATTTTGGCTTAGTTTTCTAAGGTTACTTAGTAAGTTTACTTAGTTTACTGCACTTACTATGTGCAGTAAATCTAGCCACTCTGGTTTGTGAACTATGTTTATGGTGTAACACAATGTGAACACAAATTACAAATTATTTGACAAATAACTGTTAAAGTAAGCAGTAATGATCCAACCCTAGCTGTATATTATGACTCAGTGGTTTGTAGTCAGCAAGCATTATGACTGAAGAAATACCTTAACAAAGTGACTGAACTTCATGGCTCATTCACACATGCAAAGCAACAGGTAGTTCTGTAGTCGTGAAGCAATAAACACCCATATGACAAATAATTCCTTAAAAAACCCAGGAGAGCTGGAAACAATTCTGTCTCCAAATTCCTCTCACCCCCAACACTCTACTCCTCTGAATAAATGAAGATCCTTGAAACGCTTTCAGATAAAGGATAAGTATCTCCTTGAGCAGAAAGCAACTGTGAAATCAAACTATCACTCTTTAACTTCAGTTATCACTTCCTTCCTAGTTTGGGAAGGAATATCAGTTAAAATCACAATATTTTAACTGAAGCCAGTTTTATCCAATCTTCAATCTTTATTCTTATTTTTTAATTTTTTTTCTCAATTTTGTGTTATTTATTCTCAGTTTTTTACTTCGATTGTCATGAGTCATTCTGAGACTATTTTGAGGTGCAACCGAGAAGCCAGTATATAAACAGCCACCCAAGAAGTAGTTTATCTTCGTCAAGACATTACTAATTTCTGCTTAGTGCCCAAGAATCTGCCTGCCTCCTCTATCTGATTGCATATCCCTACACGCCAGAATGTGTTATTTAGTCCACATATCAATGCACAATACGTTCAATCACAGCACTCATCTATGTGGCATGCTATTGCTTTCTCTGTTGTTTTATTGCCCTTGATACTGTCTGACCAAGCTATGTACGTGACACTAAAAGTGTTACTTTAAATTCTATTAGTGTTTTTACATCAGCAAAGAAGTGGAAATGATAACTGAGCATGATTAGAACCCATGAGTAAAGTTTAACCCTTCCTCTTCTATCATGGCTAGGAAAAACCTCCTTCTCATTCAAATACTGGAAGAAATGCCAACTGGATTTTTATTCCAGTGTGTAAGCACAGTTTTAGATGGAACAATTTCCATCTAAATTCTACAGTCACTTAGGTGAGATGGAATTTCCACAAAGTACATAAGAAAATCAAGTTAAAATTTGTCCCATCAATTGTTCCCTTTGAGAGTCCAAATCCTGGTCAGATTTCCCTATAGCTGATCTTTACATTTGGAAAAATATATGTTGTAAGATTATGGTGATACATTATTGATCAAATAAATAGCAATAGGCTACTGTTCATTTAGCAGACTAAACTGTAAGCCACAGGTTGAAAACAACAATAGCCACTCTCATTCTATATGCTAAGAGCACATTTGTGTGGGCTGCTAACAAAGGGGTCTTCCTTGTAGCCTCACTCATAGTTTGATGCCTGGAAAACTAATCTTCTCTTGCTAATTTCATGAAGCAAAGGTACAGTAGCTTTCTAGGGGTTGCAAAGCTGGAAAGTTCTACGTATTAAGGAAAGACATGACAGAGATGGAGAGATGACAGGCCTGTCATCTCCTATAGGGCATCTGAATGAAAGACATTATAGCCTGACTAGCAATATTGTTACAGAAAGAGTAGAATTTTTGGAAGTAATGCAGAAGTACCAAATATGTTGTATCTCAGTAATTATTTGAGGCACCAAGTAAAGATGTTGCAAGGAGAAATTGGGGAAAGCCAAAAGTCACATGCAGAAGGAAAATCTGCTGGTATAAGAAGTATTTTTAGAAAGTGTTCTTGATTAGGGACCTATTCAATGAAAAACCTATTCAACCCACCAATGAAAAGGTTACCATCTCTTACTTGTGATTTATGGTGGATTATGCCTATGATTCACGATCCCTGTGACATTTACTCAAAAGATGGCTTAAATTATGCATAATGAGAGCAATAGCACGTCTCTAATGTGCTCTTCAACAATGCTCTTAGGGAAGTTACATAAAAATGTTGTTGGTTTACTGTTGTTTGTGGCTCACTACAGACTCAGCCAATACATTTAATTTCTGGGCTCAAAATGTTGCGAAAAATCTGTGTCACCGAGTTAACTGAGGAAAGTACAAGTCACCGAGTACCAAAATGAAAGCCAATTAAACAGGGTGTTTATGTGCAATTTACTTAACCTAGTGAACCTTTTACCCAGTCTTAGCAACTTCTTACAGGATCTGGCAATCTAGCAACTGTGGCAATGGATCTCTTTGTTTTGAGAAATGCAAAGTCCCACCTACTTCCTCAAATTTCGCCAGCTATCTATGTAAGCTCTTCATTACATTATGGGCCTCTTCCCCATTGACCAGACAAAATTCAGTGGCAACAGCTTGGGCAATACAACAGATCAGTTTGAGACAGATGTTCCGTCACTGACGGGCTGGGTCAACAAGCTTTATAATGCATTCTCATTTCTTTGGAAGACTGACAAGAAAGTAATTAGACTTCTGACCATGAGAAGGTATCGTGGGATTAGAATGGTTTTATGTCCTAAACTGCCTAGGATTCTCGTTTGCATTCTAGTTTTTGGACCTACAAATGGCTTGGCTAAATAGCTAAATTATGCCCTTCATATTTTAGCCTAATGTGCTAATTTATGGAATTCACTCACGTCAATCATACCAGAGTAAATTTAGGAAGCCAAGGGTAAAGTATATAACGCAAATACTACCTATAATTCAAACTTAGCTTAGGTCAGTTTATCTGAACCCTAGTGCAATGTATCATCTGCTTCAAAACAAATTATTATTTTATATTTTTAAGCATTCATTATTCTTTTAAGGAAATGGCAGGGGCTCCACAGAGACCCGGAATTAAAAACGGCATCCTTGCTGCCCCCATCCAGCCTTCCCTTCATCTACAATGAACACCACAGATTTTCTCACTTTTTGTGCTTAAAAACGAAGTCCAAGCCATCTACTGGAAAGGGAGATGATCAGGTACCAACTAAATGGAATAACTAAGAAAATAGGACTATTTGTTTGCTAAGAAAGTATCTTATTCACTTTTAGTCCTAAACCACAATGCTATTTCATGAAAATACGCTCCTCATGTAACAATTCAAGTAATGCTACTTGTCTCCGCCATAGAAAGCAGGGCCAATATGTATTTGTATTTGTATTTAAGTTTATTTATATGCCGCCCTTTTCCCTGGGGGGACTCAGGGCGGCTTACAACTTAAAAAGGGGGGGGGGGGGAAACAAACTTTTAACATATAGAACAATACATCATTAAAACACAACATTCATACCATTCGGGCGGGTTGCAATCTTTAGCCCCAGGCCTGACAGGAAAGCCAGTTTTTAAGGGCTGTGCGGAAGGTCTGGAGGGTGGTGAGGGTACAAATCTCCACGGGGAGATCGTTCCATAGGGTCGGAGCTGCCACCGAGAAGGCTCTCCTCCGCGTGGTTGCCAGTCGACATTGACCGGCGGATGGAACTCGGAGGAGGCCTAATCGGTGAGATCTAATTGGTCGAATGGAGGTGATTGGCAGTAGGCGGTCTCTCAAGTACCCTAGGCGGTCTATAATATGTTATATGTAATAGTGCTCAAATTTCCTTCATATGCTTTTGTTTTGCTATACTGGCTGTTTCTTGTAGGAGAAATCTACAGCATCAGGAAATCAATTCACACACTTCTGCAGCTTTACAAATAAAGGGAGAAAAGGAGAAATGAATCTGCTGTGGTAATCATACTGTTTTGGTAAATGGTGGTCAAACTACATGTTACACTTACTGCCTAGCACAACACTTTGCTTTTTTAAATTTCTTTCATTTCTACTCTCTAGTGATGAATTTATGATTTACAGAAAGCAAAATATGTCTTGCATCCTTAGAAATATACGCCACCCTCAATAATCTCTGCTGATCAGCTATGAGTAATATAAAAAAATTATCATAATCACAGAGCAATTTTTAGGCTAACTGCAGTAGTTGGCAAAGAAATTAGTAAACATACGGTATACCCTACAACCCACTTTTCTGCCCATGAAAACTCTCTCATTGCCTGTAAATTAATTTTTTTTACAAATCAAAGGCAAGGTTGCCTGGCACACAACCTTTAATGTTTTGTAAACATGGTAACAGATATCAAAAGACTGCATGTAGTTTAAGTTTTAAAATAATTTTGATGAGGGTTAGATGATAAATACTTTCTAACAGACTACCCGTATGAGTTAATTCAGATATGATAGCAAAACATGGTTCATCACTACAGAGAAACACCCTGTACTAACTTTGCATATCCTGAACATACAGTGCCTAAACCTATACATTTCTGCTAATATAGATTTGCCCCAAAGATAACATTTAGCTCTTAGGTTGCCTTTGCAAACTAGGCAGGAATTAACCACCAGTGATAGCTTCTCTTCTATCTAATTTTTTTAGCTATAAAGTTCCTCTGTCAAATTTCTACCTACAAATGGATTGTGGTTAAGACTGAAACCGCTACTTGTATACAACTCTACATAACCTATTTTTAGTTTGCATATCAGGGGTGTGACCGGAACATATGGTAAATTATACTTGGTCAATGGGCCTTTGTTGGTTATGCATACTTCATAAACTGCAGATAATACTGAGCATCACTATTACACATTTTATAAGTTTCTAAATATTTTAATGCTGTATTTAGCTATTAATCAATCAAGTATGGCAAACAGAGATACATATTTATAACTGTAGGCTATTTTATTCATAGTTTATTTAATAAGGCCCAGTAGCAGACTTTACATATTAGGCAGTGGTGGGTTGCACTTACCGTCACTCCTGGTTTGGTGATCTCGCGCACGTGCATTCCATTCGTGCACGCGCCTGACTCGTGTGCACAACCCACCACCATGGGACAACCATCTGGTTGTTGGGGCTCATGCAGGAGCCGCATTCTGTGGACGTGTGAGCAATTTGCCTTTTGCCATAAAAACAGGTATAGAGGGCGGGGTGTGTGCAAAAGAGCCACCATACCAGTTGACTCTCAGCTCCTCCGCCACCCGAACCAGCAGCAACCCACCTCTGACATTAGGCTAATATGCAACATTAAAACAACATCAACCACAATGCTTCTGAAATGTACAGGTAGATGGGTTACTATAAGCATTTATCTTAATAGAGAACCCTTATCCCTTGGATCATTGATATTAGGATCCCGTCATTCTCGTGTTATCTAGCTATAGCAGAACTGCAATTCTGAGAATTCTTAGCCCACCCCATCACATCTGGGATAGTATCAGATTGATGAAAGTTGCTCTGAGCCATCATTTTACACCATGGATAGCACATTTCAGAAAATCTGAATATCCAAGTAATTTGCAAAATTACCAGCATCGTTCTTTTATAGGTAAAAACTAGGAACTGCATTGAAATTGTGCTTATAATTTAGCCTGGAAAGCAAACAATGCAGTATCTACAGAATACTTAATTTGGATATCACCATTTGTGATGGAGAAGAGTCGTTATCACAAAAGCAAGGGTTATCTCACTCTTTTAAGTGTGGGTTGACATCTGGTTTTGGAACAAAATCCTATTTAGTTGGTCTGTTAGATAATCTTTTGCAGAAGAAAATACAGGAAGTGTATCTTGATTAATGCTAATGATCACTTGTACTGGGGATACTGCTCTTATTGGTGGGGTAGTCTCAATGACAAATTCAGACAACAAGCTTAATCAGGACAAACAAATATTTAGTAAATTCTGTATTAAAAGATGCTAAATTAAAATTAATTTGAGTAATGTTTTTTTTAATTCTGGTTTAACTAATTGCCTGAATTCACACTGTTCATTTAATTCAAGGTAGAATATATTGTGCAATCCAGAAAATAAATTAATTCATCAACCTCGTTAAATGTTGTATATGACTGCAAGAATGGATTCATACTGTATGTTTGTGTCTCTGCACCCTGTCAGGCATGCTCTGAGGTGCTACAAGACACTATTTGTTCCTAATAGTTTTGTCTACGAAGCTGCTGGGGAAGATCATCAGACAATAGGCTGAAAAATGTTTATCTATCCATTACTTCGGAATCAAGAGAGGCTACACATGTGCTGAACCATGAAAATGCATAATAGGGGGAAATGATAAAGGTCTTGTGAGTGGTTTTTTCCCAGGTAGCATGGTCTAAAATATTTTTTTCTCTTCCTAGAGTTTTCCAGCAAGTATATACTCCACTTATTATTTTTTGCTTCAAACCAGAGTCGATCCTTTGGTTATGACAGGAATCGACTGACCGGCCTTTCCCCTGACCATGACATCATGTCCCATAGTCACCCAGCCAGCTTTCATGCCCAAGACAGGACTAGAACTCACAATCTCCTGATGCCTAAATCATCAGACCAAATTGATGCTCTTTGTTCTAAACGGAATGTCCTTACTCCAAAAAGCAAGTCTGGGATATCCCTAGAGTCATCGTAATTACTGGAGGTCCAGGTAATGTTCACAGCCAAAAACCATTACCAACTTTGGTTGGTGCCTCAGCTAAACTGGGCAAGGACAACTCTGCTCACAGTTTGGAAACCTCATGTTTAGATCACTCTAATATTATCTATGTAGAGCAGGTAGTCAAACTCGATTTCATTGAGGGCTACATCAGGATTTTGACCTTGAGGGCCCAAATGGGTATGGCTGGTGGGCATGGTCAGGGTGGGCATGGTCAGGGTGGGCATGGCCAGCTCAAAGTCCTGAAGTCCTCTGCCAGTGAAAATGGAGGCTGAGAGGACCGTGCACAGCTCTCCCAGGCTCAGTTTTCGCTGGCAGAGGGCTGCAGGAGCCAGTCACAACCAAAAACGGAGGCTGGGAGGACCGTACGAGGCCCTTGAGCCAGCCAGATCTAAGCACTCTGTGGGCTGGATCCAGACTGTGGGTCGTGAGTTTGACAACCCTGATGTAGAGTCACAGGCACTTGATATGACACGTGACGTCACTTGCATTCCACAGAGTTACTCTTGCACCTGAGCCAAACGCTGCAACTGGATTTGCCCAGGTGACCACTACATCTGTATGAACCAGTATACTATTACATCTTTTAACATCCATTATATTTTCTATAATTATTTCTTTCCTATATTATGAATTGCAACCCCTTCTAATCTAATATGTTTGTTTGTTTTTATTTCACTTTGCTCATTGCATTGTATTACATTTTATTATTATTTTTACACTAGCCCACTTTGAGATGCAATGGCAAAGAAAAAAAGGATAGAGATATAAGTCCACAGCCCATCCAGAATTTGTCCATGACAAATGAGCTAAGCCTATAACATTTTTATTGTACACATAAGAAAGGACTGAACTAGAGCCAATCAGTTGCCCGTTGCAAACTTCATTTATGGACAAATCTCACAGTTGCACAAATTCTTTCTAAAAAGTTTGGGGAGGGAAGGGGTGAGTGTTGATAAAGGACAAATGTTATGGAAAACATTGTGGAATATGCATTTGTAGAGAAAAAACAAAGAGCAGATTTTTAATGATGTTACAGTTATCCTTGTTCTTCCTTCCAAAAAAAAAAACGTGGCAGAACTTTCTGTACTGAAGTTAGCAATAAACACAGAAACATCTGAAGCAAAAGGCTCCTAAAAGGAAATGACCCCATTGCCATCTCTAGCAATGGTGAAATCAGATCTCTGGGTGATTTGCAATCCACTGAGAGGGATTTCTGACCATCTTTTTAGAGCAGTGTTTCTCAACCTTGGCAGTTTGAAGATGCCTGGACTTTAACTTTTAGAATTTCCCAGCCAGCCATGCTGGCTGGAGAATTCTGAAAATTGAAATCTATCATCTCCGAGCTGTCAAATTTGAGAAATACTGTTTTAAAATGAGAGTAAGACATATAGTTAGAAAGGGCATCCACATCCTTCCCCCCAAAACTATTTGATGCATGTTTAAAAGAAATACATTCCAGCGGTCAAGTGTAAACACTACACTAACCCATAATGTGATTTGTTTGACCCAGCTAGAAATTTGGAGATGAACATCCCAAAATATTTGGAGAACACCTGTTTGGGAAGGACTATTTAAAGCAGGGGTGTCAAACTCAAGACCTGGGGGCTGGATCCAGCCCGCAGATCAGGCCCATGGGGCTGTCCTGGAAACAGCAAAGGACCGGTCCATGGTAACTCTGCCAGCAAAAACAACTCAAGAGGCCTCCCGAGCTCCATTTTCACTGGCAGAGGGTTGCAGGAGGCTGTCGCAGCCAAAAATGAAGTTTTTTCTGGCAGAGCACTCAGGCCACCATAGGCGCCCCCGACAAGTGACACCGAGCTTGCTATGTTCACGCTGGCCATACACACCTCAGCCCCCAAGGTCAAACACAACTCTGATGTAGCCCATAATGACATCAAGTTTGACACCCCTGATTTAAAGGGATCATAATGCTACTTTGCAATTGTTTGTTAGCCTCTTAAATATTTGTAAATGGGAAAATTGGAGATATATCTATTCCCTGAAATAAATTTTGTAAATTAGAGTCTTTTTCTTTTCACTCATCCTGACTCATCCTACTGCAGCAGTATTATTTGGAGCATGGTAGTAACTTGTGTGTGATTTTTATGACAGGCAAATGCACTTGACATTCCAAAATCTCTGAGCACAAAGTAAGTTGGGTGGTCACTAATAAGGAAAAGAGTGGGGCTTACTTGTTAAATCAAGAGGTGACCTAAGGCCACATCATGGAAGCTTCAGAGATTAACTATTTGGTCATGCTGCTAATTTAGTTCCAGCTGCCTGACAAGACAGCTGTTCAACTCACTAAGTGCAACACAAACTCGGCCTCTTAACAGGTGGAGTTGGCAGATGCCAAGTGCAACTGAAGCACTGATTTTCAGCAAATGAAGCTGCTGTCAAAGTTGCAGGACTGGCAGATGTGGCAGTCAAGTTTACACACACACACACACTCACTCACTCACTCCATTTCTAAAATAATAAACAACCACATATAATCCTCAGCAATTTTTCAGCCGGGCTGTCTTCCAAAAAAACTAAACAGGAATAATAATTGGATGGGAGATCCCTGGTCTTTGAAGATAAGATTTTTTTTTAAAAAAACACCTTAGATGAGGACATTGCCAAACAACTTACTATTATCAAAAACACCAAGCGTGGACTAAGGGTTGAGCAAGGAGGAAAGTATCATTATATAACACTTAGTGTACATGTAATATTTGGGTTATTCAAAGTGTTTTATAAACAACACCTCAGTAATCTTACAAGTTTATAAATTGGTCTGGTCCATACACTGTGCCAGACTTTGTTCATGGTTTAGCATGCTGTGGGACACCTAGTAAAATACAGCTTACGCAATAGACATGGTTTAGCAACTTGTATTAAGTATCATGTACGGATCCAGTTTTATTTCCATGCTATACTGGGCGGAGGGGAGGGATAAAGCTGAGAAAGAACAGTTGCCAGAGACAAGTTAATTAATTCACATCCAAAGCAATAACTAAACCCAGAATAGCATCACAATCTTATTTATTCAGTTATCAGTTTGATAAAATAAAATGGGTTTACTTCAGTACAATTACACTCAGAGCTTAGCCCTTATAGATTACTGGATTTGAAGATAAAAGTTACTGGCATACAGATACCAGCAGTGCCTGTCAACAACTATTTAATTCTAACACACCTTTTCTCAGGCTGATGCTCAACTGAGGACAGCTGACATACAATCCTGGGGAGAAAACTATGGTTGCTTTAAGAATCTGCATTTAAATGCCAGATAAACATCACAGAGATAAACATCAGCTAATGCTAGTTAAACATAGAACACGCCCTAAAGTACCCCCCCCCCCCTTTAATTCAAAATGATGCCCAGCTACTGTATGGAACACAATAGAACAAGTTAGCATAGTTTAGGCATTTCAGTTTGACTTTCATCATCTGGAGATTCTAATTGTGATCTCCTTTGCGAGCACTCATTTCTACATCAAAAGGTACGTTATGACCCTAATCTGAGTAGCAGCCCATATGAATAAGGAATTGTTGCTGGAACGTAAGAACCTTCAAAGCACATGATCAGATCAGGAGTACCCTTATTTCTGAAAAGGAGCACCTCTGTGGGCTCTTAGTAGGTCTTTCCCATTACTTAATACCAGATCCTTAGAAAGGACTATCTCAGATTGCTACTCTAAGTTCATACGCCATTGATGTTAAGATTCTGACATTAATCAGATTCTACATGGCTACCAACTGTTAAATAGCACAATGCTTTCCACTTAAAAATATTTTTTAATCTTTTCCTGTACACCAGATTTCTATAGAATCTTCACATTTTGGAAAATGCAATTCCAATACAACTAGACAGGCTTAGATAAAAAGTATTTATACTTTTTATTAGGCATTGAGCCAGGCAACTCCCTGTCTAAAAATGAGAAAAATTCCAAGCTCAAAAGTGATACCAATTTAGGCCATATCTCCTTGAATGTTTCAGGCTCAATCGGAAATAAGAAAATAAAACATTTTAGATATCAAATATTGGAAAATATTTCTCCTAAAACCACTGGAGTCCCTATGCAATTATATGGGCTGTTCAATTTAATATGAAAACATTTCCGTGGGTATTCTGAGTAGGCGGTCTCAATTTAATAACATTTCTGGTTCCTGGGAAGGATTGCAAACCTGTTTCAAGCGAGCAGATTTTCTCTTGAATCTAGAAAATAAATTATGCTATACATATTCACAAGACACTGGACTTCCATTCAAAAGTCAGGTGTTGGAATCATCCTGCAGGCAAGGTAACTGCCTAACCAGCCACACATAACTCTTTTTGGATTTTCCCAATGTTTGCATATTTTTGTTACTGAGTGTGAATATTGAATGATTATGCACCATCAAGTTGGTATCAACTGTTAGGGACATAGATCAGAGGTGTCAAACCTGCAGCCCATGGGCCGGATGCGTCCCCCACTAGCCACATCCATGCCCAGTTTAGCAAAGGGAGGGGGAGCCGTGATACGTCATGTAATGCCACTGTGACAATGTGAGTTTGACACCCCTGATACAGATTTTCTACATGATGATCACTCCCTAATCTGGTCCTTCAAGTCTTCCAATGGTAAACCCATTGCCATTATAACCGAGCCCATACATTCTGCTGTTGGTCCTCCTTCTTCCCTTTCCTTCCACTTTCCCTAGCATTAGAGTGTCTGGGTTCCAAGTAGCATCCCCAACGAAAGAAGACGCTGAGGCTTGAGTTTCCTCAAAGTTTCATTTTATTAGAGATGTCATATTGGCACATCTGGGAAAACCCGAATCTGAAAGTTTCTAGGTTTTCCCCACCCAAAAGAAAGTTCAAGTCCCTGCCTAGCACCCACCTGTCCATCACATAATCCAATAGGCACCATCCAACACTGGAGATGCCTCACGCCATCACAACTGCAGGACAAGAAGAATGTTATTTTGACTATATATCACCCATATTCTATATAATCTCCCCTCCCATTTTCCCACAGTAGAAAATGTGACCGGCCTAAAGGCCCAATGTAAAAGATGGCTTCCAGGTATGACATAAAGAGTTTTTCCTAGAGAGCTATCCCTTCACATAATATATCCAAAGTAGGATCATTTTAGCCTCATTATTTGTGCCTTGAGTGAGAACTCTGGGATGATTTGTTTGATGAACCATTTATTTATTTTCTTGGCTGTCCGAAGTATCTTCAGGATACTCCTTTACAACACCAAAGTTCAAAAGTGTGGATTCTCTTCCTATCTTCTTTAAAGTCCAACTTTCCTTTCCCTAGAGAGTCACAGGGAACACCATATCTGATCTTTATAAGTATACTGATAGATATATCATGAAATTTGAATATTCCTTCCAAGGCTTTCAAAGCTTCTCTACCACATTAGTCTGTAGTGTATTTTTTGTTCCTTTATGTGTATAAAGGTAACCTAAGAGGTTTTCTTCATTTATTCAGTTCAAAAATAAAGTCATGCATGAATCGTTGAACCACCTTAAGCTGTAATAATAGCACATAACTGTTTCATGTCATTTGGGGATTTATCTGTCACATTGCTCTGTACGTTTGGCCATTTCTTTTTTTTTTAATAAAATAAAAAAGGACCAAAAAAGTAGACATTGACATACAAGATAATAACAATAATAATAATGATATAGTAATAATATAACCAAGAAACCTTTTAGCTAGGTTTCTTCTTACATTAAAGTATTGTAATTATTTACAGTACCTTATTTTCAGTACTAACATTTATGATCTAATTCCTACCTCTTGCTTCTATCCATTCATAGAATTTATTCCAAATCATATAATAGTCTGCATCTTCTTGATCTTTAATTTTAAAGATTAATCTAACCATTTCAGCACAGTTGAATTCCTTATTAGCAAAGTCAGTTGTATGATTTTTCTAGCATGATCAGTTCCTTTCTTGTAACATCACGGGAATTTAGCTCTGATCTTTGCCTTGGCTATTCCAAACAGTACATTTTGTTCATCCAGTCTCATAGAATTATTTATATGTTTAGGAGTATTATCTTGTTGCCCAGACCTCATTCACATGCACTTCAGCCAGTGGGCAGAAGACATGATACCCTTCAACAGAATCCATGATTCCTATCATGATGGGAAGTCATCCAGGTCCTGAGACATCAAAGCAAGTTGAAATCATGAAGCAAAAGTCCAAGCCATGAAAAAAAAAATCCATTCTTGACAGTTAGTATGAAGTTCTTAACTGCAGAATGCAATACTTAGTTTCTGTGAAATAAAGACATTCATCTAACACGAACAGTTTTGATTCATCTTCCTCTAGAACATTCCTCTGAAAGTAAAAAAATGTCATCCAAGTGTTTTTGGCAAACTGAGCAATAATAATAGCAATAGCATTTAGACTTATGTACCGCTTCATAGTGCTTTACAGCCCTCTCTAAGCGGTTTACAGAGTCAGCATATTGTCCCCAACAATCTGGGTCCTAATGTTACCAACTTTGGAAGAATGCAAGACTGAGTCAACCTTAAGCCGGTCAGGATCAAACTCTTGGCTGTGGGCACAGTTAGCCTGCAATATTGCATTCTAAACATGCAATACCATGCAAACATAACAAGTATCAGTGCTGTTCTTGGTGAGCAACTTGCTAATCTGCCAAGAATTCACATTTTATAAAGTGCTGTTTTGATGGTGGGTTCATGAATATTAGCCACAATGAGAGAGGCCTGAAGATTCCTGGTGATTATTAATAGAACCTTTGTAGTATTTAAGTGATATTATTCTAAGCATTTAAGAGTGATTTTTGAAAGAATGATTGGAAAGATTTGTGATTGTTTCAATTTTTTTGCATTTCAAGATATGTGTCTGATTGTGGATTGGTGGAACTCCGGATCATTGGAAAAGAAGTTCAGAAATGTTTTTGTCCAAGGCATAACATGCCTCTAGAACAGTGTTTCTCAACCTTGGCAACTTGAAGATGTCTGGACTTCAACTCCCAGAATTCCCCAGCCAGCATTCGCCGGCTGGAGAGTTCTGGGACTCTGGGAATTCTGGGACATCTTCAAGTTGCCAAGGTTGAGAAACACTGCTCTAAAATCTATGTAATGAGAACCTTGTGATGTGGGAAAATCTGTGAAGTATAGAGCAGGATTGGCTCAAATCAGCCCCAATTGTTTAATGAAATATTCATACAACTGGTTATAGTTATCTCTTTAATTGAATTAATTGAACTAGGAAGCCTATTGGTTCTTTATTCTGGCACATCATGTGTTGGGTGATTTTGTTTATGGAATGAACAAATAACTAAATTAAACAAGCATCACATTTTGATACTATTCTTTCACTCACACTCCCATTATACTGTATATTAGTAGGACCCACTTGAAGCTGTGACAACATTTAAGGACAAAGACACAGAAAAATTCAGAAAATCCTAGCGAGAGGAAATACTTTTTCACAGAACAGTACATCAAGAACTCAATGTTTCTGTCTAATTGCTGTGATCTACCAAAGGCTAAAGATCAGTTGCTGACACTCAGCATCTTTCAATTTGACACCTACCCTTTTAATTAACAGGGATCCACATTTTCCAGAGGGAAAACAAAGAAAAGCATAAGCTATTTATAATAATTAAAAAACACTCTTGGTTTCTAGCTTGGTGCTTTCACCACTAGGCCAAATTGAATTTGGTTGAAAGTTGTCCTCTCTAGGGGAATCTCTTGTTCTTTCCTTGATTCCTTTTTCTATTGTTTTAATACTTAATTGGCCCCCAGAATAACCTGTAATCAGGTACCCTTAGAAATATAATTTATAAAATTAATAAACAGCGGGCCTACATCTTGCTGCTTCATCCTCTTTCTCTTTGATTTCTTTTTAACAGAGAAGTCTTGTTTACCACCTTACTGTATATAACTTCTCTCTTCTATCTCTCTTTAAATTAATTGTTTGGTTTCAGCTTTCTCCTCCAGCATCTTGTTCCACTATAGGTAACTACATGTACTAATACCGTATCTCACACCATACAGTATTTGCCTTTCACTTCTTCTTGCAGTCATTCTGTTTTAATGTCTTTTTCTACTTTCTCCACAGTATGTATATATTTTAGGTTTTTCTCTTGCCCACACTTATATTTGCTTTTCGCCTCAAATTCCAATTTCAAACCATATTTTTTTCTTGCTTCAAGATCCTGAACTTATTAGTTGATTTGTTCCATATTTTTTTCCCATTCCACAATATTTTTTGAGGTGTAGTTGAAACTCTATGAGACAAGAGCAACCAAATCAGTATGCAAAAATCTGAATAACCACCTAATGGTAGCTCAGAGGAAGGAAAATCTATTCCTCTACTGCTATCTCAAATTCCCCAGAATTTTTGCACTCCATATATGACAGCCTTATTTCAAACGTCAAGAGGCACAGGGTGCTGTTTCATGCCTGTTCCATTTTCTTCTCTTTGCATCTACATAATAACCTATCTGCACCAGTGGTGGGTTCCGGATCCCGCTGCAACCTGTACGGTGCAACGGGGCCGGGCGTCCACCTCATGCATGCGCGCAGCACGCGGGCAGAGCACGCCTGCATACTTACCACCCACGACGCTCAGCTGCTTGGTAGAGCATCACGCAGGCGCCATACGCTCCGTGCGAGTAAGCCACAATCGGCTCAAATACAGGTAAGGAAGGCCCTCCGGAGCACCGTACCAGAATGGTACCTGCTGCGCCCAGCAGGCACCGGTATGCCCGTACCGGGACATACCGGTCGTATCCCACTACTGGTCTGCACCTATATAATATCTATATATATTTTTTGCCTCGCATTGGAATTGTCAGTTGAAGTCAAAGTCCAATAAATAAAGAAAGCCTAAACAGTAAAAACAATATAAAACTTTTGAAACATTTCAATCAATTAGTTTCCTCCCCTGATTCGGAAGTAACAATCTGATCACTTCAAATTCTCCATCAATTTTTAAATTCCTTCAACTACCTGACTCCTGGCAATTGCCCCAATTCCCTCTTCTCCAAAAAGCTACAGTTCAATGACCAAACTAAGTACAATATTCCAGATGTGCTCATGCACTATATCATATTTCCCCATAGGGACCCACTTTCTTCCTCAGCATAAGGGCCACCTTTGAGATGAGATCTGCAGTTCTGTTTATAAAGCTGTCCTTGAGAGGGGCTCTTGTGCCTGACATAGGCTCAGTGTAGTAAGGAACAGTGTTGCTGGTTCAACCAGATTTTTCCCTACTAATTTGCAAATAATAGAAGTCAGTTTTGGCAGCACAACAGGGAGAAATGTATGGATTTTTTTTTTTGAGCAAAGGGAAGTGATCTATAGCCAAAAGTTACAAAATACAGGAAAAACTATCCATAACGACTGTCACACTAGAGGAAAAGTGGATGTGAAACCCACAGTGGCAGTGTACATTGTTTGTTTGTTTTTAGCACTTTAAACTAGCCACTCCATATATACCCTGAAACTCGAATAGGTGAATATATCCATCCATAGATCTTCTTGTCCACCAAGGTCACAAAGCAGCACTATTGCTGTGTAAACACAGATTAAGTGTTCCATCCCAGTTTTCACTAAATGAACCACATAGTCTTCTCTGTCTCACGCACACACACCAAAAAGGCTCTGAGTTTTGTGTGACTAATCCAGCACTTTTGAAGGGTTTATCCAGACTTCCCTTGGGGAAGGAAACGACCCCACGTGCTGTGAAGAAAAGTCAGCGTCATGACAGACATTTTTCTAACAAGACTAAGATAGACAGATTCAGAAATATGAAATAGGATTAACAGATGTTTAACAAATGGGATTTGAAGACTAGTGTAATATTTGGGCTAACCTGTTGAATTCCCCCCCCCTTTTATTATATATTAGATGTTGAGTCGATATGATTATTAGATAGAAATCTCATCTGAAATACTTATTTACATATTTTTGTTGTTAAATAAGGATGCACAATTTTATAACTGTAACACATTATGTAAGGGGAGGAGAATTTATCAGGTTTTTTTATTTTTCCTTTCAGCATCCCGCCAAGATGGATTTTTAAAATATGTTTAATGCCAGATGTTTGTGTCACTTTTCTCCCCTTTATGTGTACATTTTTTCTTCTTGTTGTTACTGTTCAATGTATGTTTTTTTGTTCTGTTTTTCTGTTTTGTATTTTATTCCTATTGATAAAACATAATGAATATATACCATATTTTTCGGTCTATAAGATGCACTTCCCCCCACCCAAAAGTGGGTGGAAATGTCTGTGCATCTTATAGAGCAAATGTTTCCGAAGCCCCGCCTATCCACCAGCCCCCACCGTTTGGCCTCTGTCTCCCAGCAATTTGTCTCCCTGCATCAAACAGCAAACAGCCTAGTCAGCTTCAGTGCAACCCAATTTAGCACAAGCAGCTGATTGGCGGTTGGATTGGCCTCCCACAATATTGCTGATCAGCTGTTCCAGGCTGTGCAGATCACCGCCGTTCATTGCCGTCATCGTCGCCCATTGCCTCCGTATGTCCCATTTTCGGGCTCTGCACATCCTGGTTTTCGGCCTGTTCCAGGCGGAGGGGATCGCCACTGTCCCTGCCTATCACCACCAAATGGTGGCAGCGATAGGAGGCAGCAGCAATAGGTGGCAGCAGTGATAGGCGGAAAACAGGACATGTGGAGGCCAAAAAGAGGGTACGCAGAGACAGCAATTGGTGGCAACGGCAATTGGTGGCAGCGGCAATTGGTGGTAGCGGCAATGGGCAGCGATGACAGCGATGGGCAGCAGCAATCCCCGTTGCCTGGAACAGCTGATCGGTGGTATTCCAGGAGGCCGATCCAACTGCCAATCAGCTGCTAAATCAGGCAGTGCTGAAGCTGACCAGGCTGTTTACTGTTTGCTGCCAGGAGGAAAACTGCAGGAAGGCAGAGGCAGATTTTTTTTCTTGTTTTCCTCCCCAAAATCTAGGTGCGTCTTATGGCCCAGAGCATCTTATAGTGCAAAAAATGCAGTACATGAAAAAAGAAATAGGAAATAGGAGAAAAGAAGAGACGAACTCCAGACATCAGGCAGAAGAGAAGCATCTCAGTAGCCTACTATCCAGTCCAATGAATTAAGATTTTCCCAAGCTTGATGGGTACTTTCTGTATGCAAAACCTGGATTCAATTACAGAATAAAGGTCCTTTCCAAAAATAAGACATTTAATGGTATGGTACTACAATAGTAGTGGCGGGCAACTTCTCATAGGAGGAGGATCCCACTTTGCATTCAATGGGAACAAGTTATTTTGAAACAAATATGGGTGTGCCCTTAGTATCTCTCTGCAAGTCCTTATATCAAAAATACCCCTCCCCCCCAGATTACACTGCTGTTGAAGAGACCCATACAATCCCAGGAAAAGGTGCATTTGTTTCAAGAAGTGCAGACAGGTATTATGTAGGTGCCCTGCATGTTCTGAAGCACCTTTGATGGTCTGAACTGGACATTTGACTATGAAAAGCAACGCAGACTTAATGCATAGTATCCACTAGTTGTCATAAAGGTCATGAAGAAAGTGACTGGCTCTTAAATGGAAAAAATGATGTTTACTTTCTAGTAGCAATGTAGGTATTGGTAGACTGTCAGGAAATTAATTCTGTGGAATTTTGTATGAAAGACTGGAATATATTTCTGGATATTGCTACTCTGGCTTTATATGCTGTGGATCATTAAATTAGGCGGAAATGTATTTTGCTATTTAGAGTCAAAAATGTGGTTTCTCAGTCATAGCAAGAATGAACTGCAATGTTGGTGCAAACTGAACCCTGGATGTGACAATATCAGATTCAACTTGCAGGAGAATGAGTCTGACAGCTATGCCAAATCTTGTTGATTTGGTTAAGCATGTTTTATGAACATAGCCAATTTCCAATCTCAGTCACACCAGGGAATTTCTCTCTCAAAATAATCTTGCCTGGTACCAAAGTCTACATTCAATATTTCCCAATACTGGGCTTCCATGGACCAAAGCACATTAAATGATGCTAACTACAAAAAAGAAAGAGTAATATTAAATAAGCTGAAAGACTGAAACCTGCCCCT
Source organism: Thamnophis elegans (assembly GCF_009769535.1). Classification (NCBI taxonomy): domain Eukaryota; kingdom Metazoa; phylum Chordata; class Lepidosauria; order Squamata; family Natricidae; genus Thamnophis; species Thamnophis elegans. Next base: position 77,399,185 of record NC_045545.1, read on the forward strand.
TCCATTTTTTTTTTTACATGATCCTCAGCATCAGTAGTGGGTTCCGTATTCAGTATGGTTGCAATGGGCCCAGTGTCGTCCACATGGATGTGTGCAGCATGCACGCACACACATGCAGTGCGCACATGCATCTTACTGTCCAGCGACGCCTCCGCGAGCCTCCGTGACGCTCCAGCTACTCGGCTGTATGCGCCATGCACGTGCGCAGAAGCGCAGAAGACTTTAAAGACAGGTAAGGAGTGTGGGCGGGTGGGCTGTCCGAAGCACCATACCGGAGCGGTATCCAGTGCTCCGAGCAGGCTCCGGTACGCCTGTACCAGGGTGTACCGCCTGCAACCCACCACTGCTCAGCATGTTGAATATTTTAATGATGGGTCCCTGTACTTCCTGTGGAGTCTTGATGAAGCTTCTGCAAAACAACACCAGGGTGGCAGCAGGGTGGCTGCAAAACAGCCAATGACTGAAGGGAAGACAGAGAAAAAGCAAATATCAAAGACTCAAGGTTTTCTAAAAGTCACTATCTTTTACTTGAAGGAGCTTCTGCAGCAATTTCAGGTAAGGAGGAAACAGATTGAGCCTTCATCACAGTGGCATAAAACCGTGAACAATCTCCAACATATTCTTGTTATAAGTCATTGTTGCAGGGTGGAGATTTCCTGTGCAGTGTTTACTCGTTCTATTACACATTAAGTAGGTTCGAATTTGCATTAAGCAATTGCTTGTATCAACCTCGTTTGCTGAATGAATTGCAAAGGTGGATAATATTTATGTTTATTTTATTTATATCCTGTGTTATTTTTACAAATAACTCAAGGTGGCAAACAATGCTGCTTCCTCCTCCTATTCTCCCCACAACAACAATCTGTGAGGTGGATTGGGCTGAGAGAGAGTGACTGGCTCAAAGTCACCCAGTTGGCTTTCATGGCTAAGAACAGGATTTGAACTCACAATCTCCCACTTTTTAGCCTGATTTTTTAACCACTAGACCAAATGGACCAAAAGGCATGATTTATTAATAACAACTGCCTCTTCATACACTTCATACTGGCCCACAATGTGATTTGGCTTAGTGTAAGAAAACATTGGCCTAGCACAGAGGTGTCAAACTCACCACATCATGTTGCCATCACATGATATTTCGTGACATTTTTCCTTTTCGGGGAGCTGGGAGAGGCGTGGTATGTGTGTGACAAATCCGGCCTGCGGGCCACCAGTTTGACACCTCTGGCCTAGAATAACATATGGACACAGCTACTGAATCTTCGTGAAAGGGCAAATGGACAGCCATTTTGTACTGGGAACAAAAAGGAAATGAAAGTTGGATCCAACAAACTGACCCAAGAAACATTTCCAAACTTTGCCCCTTATTTGGCTTACTTACTATCCAACCCAAAGTGAATATTTTTAGTAAACTGCAGGTCTGAGATTTCATGCTCAATTTTTAATATTTCTAATTTCTAATATTACCCACTAAACACTTCAAACCACTTTTAGGCATGGATTTAGAATTAAATGACAAATGAAAATACAACCTACAACAAACCAACCTCTTTTGAGTCAAATTTGGTATATAAAGGCTAAGATGAAAGTTTTGAAGATGAAACTCATCTTGTCTCCCATGCTAATTTTCATCAGAAGCCTTGAAGCACATCAAGATACAATATCTCTAATTACAGCTAGTCCCAACAGCTTAATCTTTGGTGCATACATTGTTTTTCCTAGCTGACCTTGTCTAATATCAAAAAATGCTGAGCAAGCTCAGGCTTGGTTAGTATCAGGAATGATAGTCAGGAAATCCCAGGGCTATAGGTTAGATTAAGAATTGAAAGAATATTCCAGAATAGGGAAATGGCAAAGTACTTCTGGACTGCTGCCAAAGAAACAACTTGAACATGCCCATGAAGTCACGGGAATCTAACAAAATTCAAGGGGAATTTTACCTTTAACCATTTCTCCCTGTTCAAAATGCTAATTCAATATGTCCATTTATTTTAGTGTGGTTGGTTATTTCCCTGAAGACAGGCTTTGGCCTGAATAGTTGTACACTCATTCAGGACAAAATAATAGATTGAAAATGTATTGTTTTCAATTAAATAGATGTGACTCATTCACATCAAGTGTGATGTGCACAAGGTGTTATGGTGCTGGAGTACAAACCATGACTTCAATGTCCTACCTTAGACATCGAAAGTTAGCTGGGAAACTTTGGGCCAGTCACTCTCATCTCATCTGAATTCACCTGACAGGTTGTTATTGTTATAGAAAAAATAGAAGGCAGGAACATTATATACACAACCTTGAAATTGAAGGCAGAATGTACATCTAATAATAAAATTGTATTGTACATCAATAATTGATAAATTACAGACTAGAGCTCAGTTGTTTATGCACATCTGCTATTTTGGCCTTTCTTTTTGATACCTAAAGCATGACCAAAATGGAGAATGGATGTTTGCATATCTATATAGTAAATTTTTCAAGGATTAGTGTTAGGTCATCAGGGCAATGCACTTGTATTTTCTCTTCCTTCCTTCTGTCTCAGCAAATCTCACATCAGCCTGGTTTCCTCATAGAAGCCGGCCTTCTTCACAGCAAATCACTTGGTAAATGATGGAGGTAGTAATCCATGAAAAAATAGCTAATACTGGATCCTTTGCTCCATGGAGCTCTTTCACAATCTCAGTGGAGGAGTCTCTTAATCACATGATCAAATGCTCATGCTGCCTACAGGTGTATCACTGACTTGTACTGTGGCACAAATGGGAGATTGCCATGAGCAGTCACAATGCTTGTACTGCCCACAGACTCTCAAGAACCCCCTCTGGTTACCACAGACAGCACTAGCATCCAGTAGTACAATTAAGAAGTCACATCTCCAAGTTCATAAAAGAGTGACCCAGAAGCCAGTATGAGCAAATGTGATACAAATCAGAGCAACTCTCTCCATCACCAGCCAAGTGAATTCATCTGAAGATTGGTAGCTGCTACAAGGACTCATAATTCAGCTGACCCAGGGAGATCCACTACAACCACACAAGAAGGAGAAAGAGGTATCACTATGGAAGGAAACACTCATGAGAGGAAGACAATGACTTGCCAACTTTAAGACTTTGTGGACTTCCCAGAATTCTGGGAGTTGAAATCCACAAGTCTTAAAGTTGCCAAATTTAAAGACCCCTGGCATACTATTGAACCTAAACCTTTAATTCCCCTAAACTCTAAGTCTCATTATTCAGTTTCATTGTCTACAATTTTACCCTGAACCTCTGAGAATAAAACACCACCTGTATAACATTTTCCTCAAGGAAACCAGGAGTGACAATTTTACCACAACTAATTTTATTCCGTCATAGATATGGCTTCCTTATGAAGCCCTTAAGTAACTTACTACAAGTCAAAGGCTAAACAAGATCAAAGCCTATTCAAATAACTGACAGCAACGAATTATGTAATGGGGAAAGACCAGTGAAATCTCTTCCCCAGGCTTTAAAATATCTTGGAGCAACCTGAAAGAAAATTGTCAAATTTTACAAGATAGTTCTACTGCTGCTTTCCTACATCTCTACACATACATTTATGCAAAATATAATTCATTTTAATTTAAGGCAACTTTGAGGAAAAGCTCGTTAACTGAGGACGCAAATAATTCACAGAGGCACAAGCTCAGTGGCTGAATATAGCTCTGAGCAGACCACTATAAAACCACAGGATGCATCACAGAGCAATACAGATAATTATCTTGCTTGGAAAGAGGCCTTTTGCTTGTTGTGAGAAGGCACTTATACGAGACTTTATTAGAAAACAGTAATTACCTGACTCCTCTTTCATCTGGGTAACCTGCAGCATTTTTACAAACCCTAATGAACAAACCCTCATAAACCTGCATGAGGTAGAGATTATAATCTATCCCATTTGGTAGATGGGGAGGAAATCAGATCAAGTACGAGGAGCAGATTCAAGAATGAAGCCCAGGACTTCTGCATTATCTGCTTTCAGAAGTGCTCTGATGCCTTCCGGCCAATGCGGCAAAGAGAAGGCATGAGAAGTGGCAACAGCACTGGAAATCAAAACTGTAATTATTACTTAGCCTTGATCAATCCAAAAATGCAAAGCTGCATGGTGAATGCAGAGGTCAAGGCCATTAACATCCACATGGGTTGATTGGAGCATAAACAAAATGAAAGCTGTAGCACTCAGGACTGACTACAAAGGCTATGCTCCCTAATAGGAAGCAAAAACATAAAAGGCATGAAAATACCAAGGGAAACCTTTATTCCAGTCTAGGAGAGGGGAAGAGGCAGGCATGCTCACTCTGATGGCTGATTTGCATTCAGTTTCCTCTGCTTTCTCATTTTAAAAAAAAATCATCCTCCATTCAGATCTCACTGAATCAACTGGACATAAATACCACACACCAATCTGAATTTCAAAGTCATTCATTTCGATTCCTATAATATTAACTGGTTTTTATGGTTTAGTTTAGTTTTTAGTTTATTATGATTTATAGTCCGCCCTTTTCCCTGAGGGGACTCAGGGCGGCTTACAATACATGGGAAGGGGGGGTGCAAAACAAAAACACAAGACAGTGCATAAATAAAAATAAAACAATAAAACACAACTTTCATTCAACATTCGGGTGGGGCAAATTAGAATCTTATCCCCAGGCCTGACGGGATAGCCAGATCCTAAGGGCTGTGCGGAAGGTCTGGACGGTGGTGAGGGTGCGAATCTCCACGGGGAGATCGTTCCAAAGGGTCGGAGCTGCTACTGAGAAGGCTCTCCTCCGCGTAGTCGCCAGTCGGCACTGACTGGCGGATGGAACTCGGAGGAGGCCTAATCTGTGCGATCTAATCGGTCGAAGGGAGGTAATCGGCAGGAGGCGGTCTCTCAAGTACTCAGATCCACTACCATGGAGAGATTTATGGATGGTGAGTAGCACCTTGAAGCGCACCCGGAGATCAACAGGTAGCCAGCGCAGCTCGCGGAGGATAGGTGTTATGTGGGCGAACCGCGGTGCGCCCACAATCACTCGCGCGGCCACATTCTGGACTAGCTGAAGTCGCCGGATGCTCTTCAAGGGCAACCCCATGTAGAGCACATTGCAGTATTCCAGCCTAGAGATCACAAGGGCTCGAGTGACTGTTGTGAGGGCCTCCCGGTTCAGGTAGGGTCGCAACTGGCGCACCAGGAGAACCTGGGCAAATGCCCCCCTGGTCACAGCCGACAAATGATGGTCGAAAGTCAGCTGTGGGTCCAGGAGGACTCCCAAGTTGCGAACCCTATCTGAGGGGTGTAAAATTTGACCCCCCAGCCTGAGCGATGGAACACTGGCCAAATTATTGGGAGGAAAACACAACAGCCACTCGGTCTTGTCTGGGTTGAGTACCAGTTTGTTAGCTCTCATCCAGTTCTTAACGGCCTCAAGACCCCGGTTCATCACGTCCACCGCTTCATTGAGTTGGCATGGGGCGGACAGATACAGCTGAGTATCGTCTGCGTATTGGTGGTATTTTATCCCGTGCCTCCGAATGATCTCGCCCAGCGGTTTCATGTAAATGTTAAATAGTAGGGGTGATAAGACCGAACCCTGCGGCACCCCATATGTTAGGGGCCTCGGGGACGATCTCTGCCCCCCAACCAACACCGACTGCGACCTGTCCGAGAGGTAGGAGGAGAACCACTGCAAAACAGTGCCTCCCACCCCCACCTCCCGCAGTCGTCGCAGAAGGATACCATGGTGATGGTTTGATTATTACAATTATTTCAATTGACCACCCATTTGAGTAAAGGTGGCATTGATTGGTTTTATGTACCATGTTAAACCATAATATGGCTTGATTTGACACAATATCTGGATTATTGCAATTTACAGATTGTGATTTAATTAAGGATCCCAATGGAGGTGCATCATTCTGGAGGTAATTAACAGACTAAGATCCCATCTCTCCCTTTTATGCACCTTGCTCCCTTTCTCCTCATCTTTGTCAATTTTAGGTCAATGTTGCTGTTTATTGCTTTGATGTTTTAATGTTTTTATCAATTTTTTTTAATCATTGTAATTTGCCTAGTGTCCTCCAGGTAAAATGGGTAGCATATATGTTGAATAAACAAACAATATAGTTAGTATAGTTTGCATGATGCATGGGCCCTAAAAATTGGTTTAATTAAAATCAGGTTAAAACATCATGGCTACATGGCTACAAGTCCCTAAAAACATGACATAATATGCAAGATAACATCCCCCAAACAGCTTTCAGCATCCAAAAAACATGAGTTAATCTGCATAAAGACTACAATTCTGCTTATGTTGTTTTAGGGAATCTATGTATGTCTTTAAAACACTAATAACCTGGTTGATCACAGGGAGAAAAATCCATAGGTACTATTTGGGGAAACACAAAAATCACACTAAAGAACATGCAAGCATTTAAGAGTTTGAGGACAAATGTCAAGTGTTCATGGTAATTAGGATGAATCAATGTGTTGAGGGATAAGGTAAAGATTCCCCTTGCACATATGTGCTAGTCGTTCCTGACTCTAAGGGGTGGTGTTCATCTCCGTTTCAAAGCCAAAGGGCCAGCGCTGTCCAAAGATGTCTCCATGGTCATGTGGCCAGCATGACTAAACACCGAACGCACATAGAATGCTGTTATCTTCCCATCAAAGTGGTTCCTATTTTTCTACTTGCATTTTTACGTGCTTTCGAACTGCTAGGCTGGCAGAAGCTGGGACAAGTAATGGGAGCTCACGCCGTTCATGGCGCTAGGGATTCGAACTGCCAAACTACCATCCTTTCTGATTGACAGGCTCAGCGTCTTAGCCACTGAGCCACCCCATAGTTGAGGGATACATAGGATACAAAGGAAAATAATTGTGTTTCCAGAGCTCAGGAAATATCTGATGAAGCTGTTGGACTTTCTTGCTTCTTCCTCAATCCCTGTTTATTATAGTAGCTTTTGTTACTAACAGCATGAAGAACCCAAAAACTTGCATACACCGGTATGCCTTTCCAGATGATCCTAAAATACTCATGCCAGAAAATCCTATTTTTAATTAAAACACAGATATAATTCACTGCCCCCCATCATTATCATACTAATTACACATATCTCAGTCATACAGCAGAATCACATTAGTAATAGCCAACTGTAGCACAAGGTTGGACTAAGTTGGACTTGATAATTTCCAAGACACCTACAAGCCCTTGCATTTACGATTCTATGACCGTCCTTAAGACACATATATTGGATTGCAGACATTTTAATCTCAAGGTTCATTAGAGACCTACAGCATCAACAGCTTCAATGAAACAATGAGCTGTGGGGATCCCCAAGTTAAGTTCTCAGCTAATCAAAAATGAAATTTCAAAGAAATTCCCACTCAACCTGACTTAAACTATGAATTGTCTGCTTTCATTTCACATTCATATCCAGGTTGCTTTCCTATTGGGGAAATATACATTGTTGTATTTATACAATTAAACCAGAGGTGGGTTCCTACCAGTTCGCACCTATTCGGTAGAACCGGTTCGTCAAATCTACCGAACCGGTTAGAAGAGGTTCCACCAGTGGACCCGGAAAGCAGGCCACACCTACAGAAGAGGTTCCAAATTATTTTGAAACCCACCACTGGTCCTTGGATATGATTATTCTACACTATCATGCTCATATTTATAAAACTCAGTGCCTCTGTGAAAGGTAAGGATGACTACTGCGTTTGTGGTGCAATCAGAACATTGCGTGTGTTGAAGTTGTTTTAACGCAAACCAAAGATGCCTTTTAAAAAACAAGTTTACATCATATTCTTATGCATGCCAGTGCTGTGTGTGAGGTAATTTAAGGTGGTCCTGACAAGTGTCGTCGGCATCTTCATATCCGGTCACATGGGCAGCAAGCCACTCCCATCCGGTCACATGAGTGGCAAGTCACTCCCACAAAGGAGGCCACACCCACAGAGTAGGTTCGAACAATTTTTGAAACCCACCACTGAATTAAACTGTTTTCTGGAGACACCCTACCTTTGGATTGGATCTTTGTCTGTTTTCTTGAGTACTTAAGCAATACTGCTCTGGAAGAGAAGATGCTTGTATGAAATCAAGCATTTTGAACAAAGTAAGCAACACTTTCAGAATGGGAATACATGGTCCAGCTGCCTTTCAGATAAACGCCCTGTGGCAAGTGCCAGGCTCATGCATCTGATCTATACCTCAGCAATAACAAAAACAGGAAAGTACATTTCACCCTGCCCTTTTCTATATTTTACTCTCCCTTCCTCCCTTCCAAAGCCACCATGCATACAACTTGTTTTACACCAGTGTTTTTCAAACTGGCAACTTTAAGAGAAGAATTCTGCTGGCTGAGGAATGCTGGGATTTGAAGTCCACACCTCTTAAAAGTTACCAAGTTTGAAAAACAATGTTTTACAGAAACCAGATGGTTTGCCTTCTCGGGACAAACAGCTTTATTATCAGCACCTACTGAACCTAAGAAGAGACACAAGAGCTGTAAGGCAGGACACAGGAAATCACCACCAAGAAGTGACCAAGACAAACATTCCTTGTAATGGTTCAAAGGCCAATTGCAGCAGCTAATCGCAGAGGGGGAAAAGAGCAGCGGGCCATGTACAAAACAGCTGCTCCAGATTACATAGCATCCTAAATACCAAGAAGCTAAATACTCAGCCGAGTTGCAGAACAAAATATTTTTAAGGCAACGGATGTGGTTTTACTTTATCTGATAGAAGCCTGTGTGCTAATGTTACACACTTATACAACAGGGAATGAAAGAAGTCAGCACAAAAATGCCCCAACAAAATTAACTGGCAGCAATTTAATCAATGCAAACCAAAATTTCTGTGGATGCTAAGCTCAGCGTTATTTACATCAGTCTAACATGATGCTTGGAAACAGGAATATATGAAATGATGTATTAGGTATCAACAGAATTGATGAACATTTGTTTGTAAGCAAATAATTTCCAATGCCAGTCTTGGGCATGTGTGTGATCATTTTTATATCCCAGATCTTTCATATCTTTGTATTAAAATATGGCCTGTCAATAAATTTAGCCAAATAAAGATTACATTTAACCTTTAATGTAATAATCACACATAGGGCAATAGTCAGATGACCATGATGAAGTGCAATCCACTGGGCTTTAGCCAGATAACTGTTTGCCTGAATAAAATTCACTGCCCCTATAAGACAGGCCCTCTTCTGTCACAGTAACACAGTTGGCAAGCGGTGCTGTCCTCACTTTTAATATCAGGCAAGCTAAGGAAAGCATTGCCTGTTGGCAGAAAGCAACTATCATTCATTCTCCCTAATTGGACAAGTGTAGGTGGGTTCTTGGCAAAAAATGTGAAAATATTGTTTTAATTTTATTTTATTGTGAAATAATAATTATAATAATAATAAATAATAATCACATTTTATTGTGAGCTAGGAAAGAGACAAAAACTATGTCGTAAGGACAAAGCATTAAAAATAGGGGTAGGTTGCAGTTGTATAATTTTTTTGGCAACTAGGGACCTTCAATGGCAGGCCTAGTAGCAGGGCAGTAATGCAAATGTGCATACCTAATACAGGTAGTCCTCATTTAGTGACCGTTCAAGGTGACACTGAAAACAGTGACTTATAACCGGTTTTCACGTACACCACCATTGCAGCATCCCTATTGTCACGTGATCAAAATTCAAATGTTTGACAACTGGTTTATACTTGTGACATTGTTGTCCCAAAGTCATGTGATCACCTTTTGTGACCTTCTGGCAAGCAAAGTCAGAAAGCCAGATTCACTTAACAACCAGGTTACTAACGTATCAACAGCAGGGATTCATTTAACAACTGTGGCAATAAAGGCCATAAACGGGGGCAAAACGCATTTAACAATAGAACTTAGGGGCTCAATTGTGGTCTTAAGTCAAGGACTAACTGTTCTTTGTGCTAGTTTGGGCAGGAAGAATCTTTCAAGGGTATTTAGAGAGTTCTAGTTTATGTATTTCAAGACATAAGTTCTTGAACTTCTGAAAAGTTCTTCTGTTAAAATTTGGCAATGTAATCCTAACAGGCTTTGGCATTTAAAAAATACAGTAGAGATTTGGGGCATGTATACAGGCCAGAAGCTACCTTTAAAGATACAGATTAGGTTTCTGTCTGTCTGTCTGTCTGTCTGTGTGTGTGTGTGTGTGTGTGTGTGTTTGTATATTCCAACTGTTTTCAGCTTTACAACTTCAGCTACAGTTTTGTACTCACTGAAAACCTAGTTCTGAAATTTAGAGATTGGAAGCAAAAGAGTTTGGGGAGATGAGTCAATCTAAATATACACAGTGCTTCTCAATTTGTTCATCAGACAGTAGAGAGCCCAGCCACTGAATTCTTCAGAATCCATAAAAAATAAAGAATAAATAAAAATGGGTAAAGGGTAAAAAAAAAAGAAAAAAAGAATGAGGCAACTTTTTGAAATTCTGTGATTTCATAATCCAAAGGAATCTAGCAGCCCTGGATTCAACTCAGATTCAAAGATGCAAAGCAGGGCACTGTCAAATAACTGCCAAGCCAAGAAAGAAGCATTTTATAATGCGTTATTGTAAAATTGTGTTAATGCATGGAGCTAAAATTGCATTATATTCCACAGCTCAAGAAAGAAGCTGCACCGCTTTCTTGCAGGGAATATGGTGGCTTCCTGAGGGAACTCAGAAAATGTTGTATACTGTAACATTCAGGCTGCCCTCTCCTACCACCACCCCACCCCCACACCTCTTGCTCCCCCTTTTGACCCACAGAAATAAAATAAAAGTGGTGGGATCTGCCCGACAAAGCAAATAAAAAAGGGGCCTTTTGTATCTGCAAGAAGACCCCCACCCAGCAGAGGGGAAAAGGTCTCCAGGCACACACAGAGAGAAACCTTTCCCTTCACTGCTATATGGCCACATGCTAGACTTCTAAGAAAAGATTTTTTTTTTTAAAAAAATCTGCAATTAACACAGCCTGATTTATAGGCAAGACTATAGCATCGAATATAGAAAAGGATTCTTTCACATTACTACGGGAGCCTGGAAGTCCTTGGAAAACTCCTGGCTCCCTACTCATTGAATTGGGCTCTTTGCTCCTTCAGCGTTATTTATGGAGACGAGAAACAAAATCTGGGGCTTGTATGGTAAATGTTTAACCAGGGCCCAGCCCCAAACGCCAAACACCAACTCCTTCGTTCATCCCTGTGGTATTTTGTTGTCACAAGACGAGAAAAGCTTTCTGGCATTGCGTTAACTTCTATGCTTTTTTCCCTCTCCCCAAAGCTGTTTTCTTTGTTTCCAATTTCAAGCATTGTGATAAAAAGGACGAGTTTCTAGATAAGCTTGAGGAAGGAGCTTCCACAAGCTAAGTCCGCTTCCTACCAAGTTGAGGGCAATGTCACATTCTCATGTATTAAACCAGGCGGCGTATTATAAGCATTAATGGTGTACTTGGGCAATTTTCAATAGTGGACTTAGTGTCCTAAGATGCTTTTCCAAAAGGCAAATGGCCTTTCTTGGGGGTTTTTTCTTTGAAAATGTTGAAAACCAAAGAAGTCCAGTTGCCTTTTTAAAAAGTACCTTTGAGTCAACTTTGACCTGGATGATTGAGAATCTCCGTAGACAGTGGACAATGGTTCTCAAGTTCTCATGAAATTCAGACAATTTATAATTCCAGATTGAGCTTCGTGTTCTGTGAAAAGTGCTCCAGAGCAGGGGTCACCAACCTTTCAGACCTCAGGGACAACTAAATTCATAATTTTAAAACCCGTGGACGCCTAATATGAATTTTTAAAGAAGATAAATAATATTTACTACAATATAAAAATGTAATTTTTCTGCAGACCATCAAAATTTTCTCACAGATCACCAGTGGTCCACGGACCATTAGTTGGTGACCTCTGTTCCAGAGAAGAGGGGGAAAAGAGAGGTTTTCCAGCCTCTCTTTCCTAAATTAGACCATCAGCACTCAAAAGAGTTAAGTACTGATAGTGGGTTTTGAAAAAGCTGTCTCAGAGGTTTCTACTGTTTTCTGTGGAATACACAGAACATAAAAAAGTGTCCTTGGAGAACTGGTCTGGTCAATGCTTTACAGCTCCAGGACACCAAAAAACATTTCCCTGTGTGAGATCTTGTCAACTTTGAGACAAATATTCTTCTCTAGAGTCTTCCAATTGAGCAGTAGTAAATAGCATTTTCTTGGACTCCTTCTCTGCCCACTGATACAAACTTCAATTGTGTGAGACTCAGATATAACCTGACATGGCTTCTGGGTTTTTTTCTGGAAACTTATCATTTACAAACCTAGGGCATGTGATTTTACTATTCCTAGGCAAAATTAGCATGCTTGAGCTGCATTTGCCAAGCTTTTCATTTCTGGTAGGCTAAAGCTACACACACTGCTCAATTGGTATAGCTGGGTATTTAAATATTGAAGGTATACACACAGTAATTCTGAAACAGTATTAGAATTAGCCATCACTAATGCACTGACACACTATTACAGCCATGTAGCAGTATAACACTATTGGGCTGCATCTGCATGACATGCTGAATTATAAGCTAATCAATCCTATTTTGGCGAATAGGTCCTGTAAATAATAGAAGCACTGTCTATAATTTCTAATTTAGTATGTCTTAGGTACTTAGGATAATTACTGTAAATGTGTAAAATGTGGCCCAGTTAAAGATGTGAACTCAGTCACAGATTTGTTCCCTAACTCTCTATTTTTTCCACCAATTCTTGAGAGATAACATAAATGTAGGTTCGCGTTCAGTACCCAATGATATTCACAAAATATTGTGGAATCAATCAGTGGCTGGACTCCACATTATGCTAAGGATAAGTTGCTTGATTTTGACTGCAGACACAGAAACACAAACAAGGGAGCACAGTGCCCATTCTATTCACAGCAAGAAGAACGATTCCATACAATAAAAACAGACACATATTAAACTATGATTTGTCAAAACTAAACATGCTCACCTTACTCCTGGCAAAGAACTAGTAGCAAATAACCTAATCTGCAAAAAACAAAACTCTCTTCTTCAATAGCCAGAATACTGGCGGATGATTGGTTTGTTTTGTCTAGGCAGGGCAGAAACGTGATGGTTAAGTAACAAGTGCTTTTTATAGAAGAACATTCCAATGAAATAAAACATCAATAACGTGAAGCCAAAAGCCACTTTAATTGACAGTTTTGGAAGATTACATACTTTTGATGTCTACTAAAGAAATCCAAGATTTCAATTGCTATTGCTCCTTCAAACACCACATTCTTTTCAGCCAACAGTAATACTACTGAATTCATGTATTTCACTTATAGAAAATATGTATAATATTTTGCTTTGTACATGGTGGAATAAGTCATGATTTAAACTACTGGAGTCACATAGTACCTTTAAGCCAAAACATACCACATGAAATTGTGACAATGTACTGTGCAAATTAAAGAAACACAAAAAATAAAAATAAAGGAAGAAATATATAACTTGCAATCTTCATTAGGCACAGCCATTCATTTTAATTTTACCCCATCTTTTTTCAGGTTCTTACAGAAAAATGAGGGATTACACAAAAAACTTTATCCAATTTTATGCAGTTAATATTTTTTCTGAGAAAAACACATTTAAAATATCCTTATCCCACATTAAAATTATCTGATTAACAAAATTTGTAAGTTTTCCATTCTTCTTACATGTTCATATAGTTTTTATCCTGTCTAATAAATTGTTATTTATGTGTTTACTGTTCTTGCTTTTATGGTTTTGTTGATTGCTTGATTTGTCAAGCAATGTGAAATTGCAACTGTTTCCCCACAATCTTAATAGTTTCATTATAGATTAAAGATACTTATATAAATGATTCAAAGAAAATGGGAAGGTAATATCAAAACAGGGGCGATACACTGCCATATTATCTATAATCATACTGTGATGGAATTGTACTCAATTGTCATAAATAAGCCTCTGATGAAAACGAGAATTGCCTTCTGCACTAGCTTGGATGGTATACTAAAATTGTAAACTGGAAAGCATAAACTGAAAATACTATATTGGATTGTAAGTTATTGAACAGTAAAAGATTTATCGTTACAATTGATATCACTTTAAAAGATTTTCAATATAACAAATACTAAATTTAAGAGCCAGTTTGGTGCAGTGGTTAAGATATCAGCTAGAAACCAGGAGAATTTATTATTATTATTATTATTATTATTATTATTATTATTATTATTATTATTATTATATATACATATACATACATGCAAGGCTGTATGTATGTATGTATGTATGTATGTATGTATGTATGTATGTATGTTCCAGGATAACTCTAGAGCACCTTGAACAATTTCAACCAAATTTGATACACAGATGACTTAGCCTCTGGAAACAAATACAGGGGGGGAGACACCCCTGGGTTGTCTGTGTGTCTGTCTGTATGTTCCAGCATAACTCTAGAATGCCTGGCCCATTAAAGAGAGTGAGTGTGGCATCCTAGAGCAGCAATTGTTTGTGATATCAGTTGCTTCGCAGCTTCCTCTGGAAAGCCAGCCATGACATTCACCTTCCAGTGGGCCAATGGGGAAGTGCCTGATGGATTTGGGGCAATTACCAGGATCATAGAGAGGGCGGGAAAGAGGAGCACATGGGAGGGGGAAGGGAGGGGGCAGGGATGATGGGCAAGGGAGTAGAGGGAAGAAAGGCCCCTCTCAATGGCTCCCTGTCAGACAAACGCTTTGACATCGATAAATACCCGGGCAACACCTGGTTACCAGCTAGTATAGTATATATTAGAGTATTCAATAAAAAGAGTGTAAGATAAAATTAATATTGTATTACAAACTACTTTGAAATCCATTTGTTAGATTTGCTTAAGAGTAGCCAAAATTGTATACACAGAATTTCAAAATATTAGGCCATGGTTTCCACAAACCTGATCCAATTTAAAGCAAGCAAAGAACAGAGCCTCTCACAGAATTTATAAAGATTCAGGGATTTTCATGCTAATATTTATGGTTCTTCAAACAACTTATCTCTTTTTGGCCTCTAAATAAGGTAACAGTAAACTCACCCTTGAGTGGAGTATGATTCATGATGACTACATAGGCGCATGTAATGTTCTGAACTCAATATAGAAATAACCTGTCAATGCCTTCTCCTCTGCAGTGCTTTATTGACTCTCCAGTCTATCCCAAATATTCTGGAATTTCCTGGTGGTCTCCCATCCTAACTAAAGATCAAGTCCAGTCCAGCTTTCTAGCTTAGCTTTTTGAGATCAGACAGATCAGACAGCCAAGTGTCATGACCTGCAGTAAATTAAAAAAATAATAGTGGGAGGGAGGGAGGAACAATGAAAATGAACACAATAGGAAAAGATGTCTAGCATTTTAATGACTAAACTTTGCACCTGACTTGTTATGGCTTTAAAAGGACCCACTGTAGAAGCTCTACCAATAGTTGGTCTGAACAGAACCAGACTGTGTATCAATGCAAACACTTCATTCCTTAAAATTATTCCTTAAAGATGGGTTGCTTTTGCAGGACATTTTGTTAATTGCAGTTGAGCCAAACTAATTCAAGTACACTGTCCTTGCTAATGAAGAGGTTTTACAAAACTAACACCATTATAGATGTTTTTAGGCAGTGCTCAAAGCTAAATGTTTGTTCCCACAGTTTCAGGAGAGCATGAGGACAGAGTTAGCCACAAAGCAATTGGGTGCAAAGACAGAAGAAATGTTTCGGAATGCTGATGAGTTTTAACTGCCACGGCTGCAAAACTAAAAGGCAAGTACTAATCTGGCCAAGAAATAAAAATTACTCTGACATGGATACAAATAGCTTGACTAATCCAATAAAAAGTAAGTAATAAGTAATCCAAAATTCAAGCAACAAAGAAAAGTTTCTAGGAGGACTACAAGGGTGCCTGGAATTACTTTTAAAATAAAAGGCAAGAGAGTCTCAACATAAGCCAAGATTTACTGCTGAAAAAGTCACCCAAGTCTAAAACATGCACCCTAAACTTCTCTTGGGAGAGAACAAAGTGGGGGGGGGGGCGCTTTAAAACAACCCCTCAGACAAGAAAAGGTTTTATCGTTCAGCTTAAAAAATAAATTTAAAAAATCCATTAGTAATACTATATCACTGTTGCTTGCAAAGGGCTCCCCCTTACGCCCAACCAGGCACCTGATGAACTACCGCAAGACCAATCAACAGCGTGTAAACATCTTGAAGGCTTCTGGATCTTGAAAGGGGTGATTTAAAAACCACACCAAGCTTCTCGGCATCAAGGGCCAGTTTTCCCACCATGAGGCAAACGCTGCCCCTCCTCTACCACCCACTTAGAAGCCCACCAGTAGCAGTTTCCAAACGCCCCGTGCGCCGGCTGCGCATTCTGCCAAGAGCATTAAAGATAGGGGGAGGAGGGGGAGTTCAAGGAAAGCCACATGATGGATGAGCTCTCCCAGTGTTGACATCCCAGGTTGCAAACCATCTCCGGCCCCGCTCAACCCAACACCCGACGACGGGCCTTTGCCGAGCCCTCTTCAACTTCTGAAGGCGATACCCTCTGCCACCCAGAATCCCAAGACCTTTTTTATCCCGAGGGAGACCAAAGTCCGCTTTAACCAGCCGCAGGAACCGAGCACGGTGTCCTCAGCTGCCCCTCCAGCCCACTTGCCCTTTGGCCAAGTTGGTCGCTTCCAAGCCCTACAGGTGACGCCGCCCGGTAACAACGGGAGCAGGGAGCACCCAATCTGGCGAGAGGGTCGACTCAACCCCCCCTCCCCTTCCCCTAGCGGACTGGATACGGATTCGTCTCCGCATCGCCTTCCAGAGACAAGTCTGGCGCGACTACACCGGCGCCGGCCAACTTCGCAGCTCATTTCGCAAGGCGGCGAGAGTCTCCCCAAGGCTGGCACCTCCACGTTCCCCGCAGCGGGTCCGCTCGCCGCAGCCGAGGCGCAGCTGCCCTTCCTCTTCCTCGCCTGCCCCCCAATGACCCTCTCCCCCACGACCCTCTCCGGAGCCCCGGCTCTTACCGACTGCAAGAAGCGCAGGGTGCCCACGTAGTCCCGCTCGGTGCCCAGGATCTCGTTGAGGACGCAGAGGCGAAGGCGCAGCTGGCGGTCCGTATCCTTAGCCGGTTCCGAGGGGGGAGCGCCGGGCCCGGGGGCCGCTGCCGTTGTCGCCGCCGCCACCGACGGACTTCCAGTCGCCGACTGCACTTCCATGGCTCCTTTGCCTGCCTCACCTTCCCGAAAAACCGTCCCGAGCGCGCTCTCCTCACTCCGCGGCCGGCTTTAGGCGCCCTCCATCCCCCAAGGCGCACGCCAAACGCACCCCAAGCAAAGGACGAGTCGCTCTGCTCCCTCGCTCGCCTTAGCAGCCGCCAGCAGGAGCGCCGCGCTGGGACATGGCGAGGAGAAGAAGGCGGCGGCGGCGACGGGTAACGAGGAACGGAGCGCGAAGAGCGCTTGAATGGAGAGAAGCGAGCAGGCAGGGAGTGGAGCGCGCGAGGGGGGCGTGACCGGGGCGCAGCGGGGCGGAGAGGAGAGGAGAGGAGGGTCGGCTGCGGGCCCGGAGGCGGGGGCAGCGCTCAGAAGCGAAGGCGGCGGGACGAACCCAAAACAGAAGTGTGGGCGGCGAGGAGAGAGGCTAGAGGCCGGAACAAAGAAGAGCGGCGGCCGGGAAAGAGCTGCAGACGCGGGGAAGATGCGGGGATTTTTTTACGATCCGATGCAAACAAAAAAAGCTTTGGCGGGCCTTTGCCCTTCCAACCCAAGGAGGAAGTTGCCTTGCAAACGTGTTTGCAGTCTGTTTCTCGTGCAGCTATTTGTCTTGCCCACCTCCACCCTCCTCCCATTCACACACACAAACGAGCAATTTTTATTTATTTTCTTTATTTTATTAGTCAACATGTACAAGGTAACAGATATTAGTGTAGACGTGGACATGATCGCATGAGATTGGTATAAATAGTTGGATATAAATAAGTATAACATGGCCGTGAACATAAAGTGAGTACATATCAATGGGGGCAGTAAGACAAGGATTGCAGGCACGCTGGTGCGCTTATGCACGCCCCCTTAGGGACCTCTTAGGAAACGTGTGAGGTCCACGGTGGGCAGTTTAAGGTTAAAGATATGAGGGAGTTGAGTTTGAATCGAATGAGTTGGGTTTGAATTGTTGGTCGGCAGGGATACAAAACGCGGCACAAAATTCTACACTTTTTGCCTGCTTTGCCGAATGAGAGGAAAGCCTTTCCTGGCGGGATGTTTGCAAGTGTGCGTGCTTGTTGCACGCGCCTGCTTTTCTGCGCGGTTGGGGCTGCCTTTGGCTGCACGGAAGTCTGGTTCGGCAAAGGCTTGCAATGGAGAAGCAGCGGCTGCTTACTTTGCAAGCCAGCCCGCCAGACTTAAGATCTGGGAGTCCCACCATTTTTTTTTCCTCTCTGCAAGCAACGGGCAAAATCCACCTGGCGTGGAACCCACGAATTCGGGAGGTATTTTACGCCCGGGGAAATTGTGAGAAATTGAGGCACAAAAGTGTAATTCAGGGCTGATGCTGCTTTGAGATCCTTGACGCTCAGAGTTAGATCAAGCAAAGATTTTGGAGTCGTTTGTTTTAACAAAGCCAATCTACAAATTTAAGCTCCACTGAAATGAAGCTGAGAGAGTATACCACAAGTGGGCTTTTATAATAAAAACTCTGATCAGTAAGGGTACTCTAAAACAGGTTCCTGGGCATAAAACCCTCTCATTAAGCAGGTCATTAAGTGCCAAAAATGTCAAGGTAGTGGCCACAACCATATAATTGAAGGTCCCCCTTTTTAAATGTACAGGTACTAATTTCATTTTTAATTTTTTTTAAAAAAAAACCTCAGCTGATGTCCCTGCTTTAATGGTAATAATGCTACCCTGTTTTCCCGAAAATAAAACCTCCCCGGATAATAAGCCTTCCCCGAAAATATTGCAACACAATAGCAGCCATGAGCTGACCATGTCGCTGCCTCCTGCACCTCAAAAATAATGACTTCTCCAAAAATAAGGCCAAGTGCTTATTTCAGGGGTCAAAAGAAAATAAGACCCTGTCTTATTTTTGGGAAAATACAATATTTGATATGGTGACTTTGAAGGACATTGTTTTCATTTTCTGAGCCGATTCAGTTAGATAATTTCAAAAGAAGAAGGGAGGGGAAGGAGCAAAAATGCAGAAATCCAAATGATCCCACATCCTTTATTCCTACAGTCCCTGTCTGTATACTAGTTAGCAAGTTCCCACATTACTATGATGACGTTGCAACAGGCACAAGTTCCAGGACTGGTCATGAGTGTTTTTGGTACTATCTAACTTCGATCCGTCGCTGAATGAGTGGTCAATAAGCAAGGACTACCTGTATTGCTCTCATTTCTTCTTGTTTTTTCCTGTTTTTATCTTTCCATGATAAATATAGGAAACATATTATGTATTTATAGTGCACAAATTTGATGAACAAACAAATATGCACATCCTAGTACAGTATGGAAGCCTCCAGCTGGGTTATCTGTAGGACAGGCAGTTTGGTGTAGTGCAGTGATGGCTAACCTTTTCAGTGCTGAAAGTGCGCAAATGCACACATCCATAATGCAATGCATGTGTAACCCCACCTCATGCCCTACTCCCCCCCATATGCACAGGTGAAGCACCTGCATGCACTCATCCCGTGCATGCGTGTGACCATCCTGCATGCATGCATGACCCCCCCCGTGCGATCCCCCTGCACATGCATCCTATCCCACCCCACATGCTTGTGTGTCTCCCACATGCACCCGCCCCCCACATGCGCAGCAGACAGTTGGCCGGAGGGAGGTGCACGCACATGGACGGCGGAGGTAAGCTCAGGCGACGGCTCGCATGCCCACATAGAGGGCTCTGTGTGCCACCTGTGGCATGCATGCCATAGGTTTGCTATCACGGGTCTAGTGGCTAAGGCATCAGGGTGGAAAGTAGCAGACCTTGAGTTCTAGTCCCGCCTTAGGCATGAATGCCGCCTGGATGACCTTGGTCCAGTCATTCTCTCTTGTCCCAACCGACCTCAGAGGGTTGTTGTTATGGGGAAAATAGGAGGAAAGTGTGTTGTGTATGTTTGCTGCCTTGAGTTACATAAAGTCAATCAGTCAATCTCAAATGCAGCATTCTATGTTTAATTCTCCTGAAGTGCTTCCAATTAATCAATCTCTGTGGAATTTTGAAACCATGGGAAGAACATACTCCCTCTGGGCAGGTTCCAGGGGTGGGTTCCTGCCAGTTCTAACCTCTTCTATAGAAGAGGTTCCACAAATCTACAGTACCATTTAGAATTGGTTCCACCTCCCTCCCCTCACCCGTCCACACATCATTAAGATGAAGAATGAGAGGAGAAATTCTGGGAGTTGAAGTCCATAAATCTTAAAGCTGTCAAGTTTGAACACCCTTGGGGTTTTTTTTTCTAAAGGGCTAGGGGTGCAAGGGTCTTGTAACTTGACAGCTTTAAGACTTGCACACTTCAATGCCAAAGTTTCTGAGCCAACATTTTGGTTGCTAAGCAAGAGTGTTGTTAAGTGAGTTTCACCACATTTTACAAGTTGGTCACGCCCCCTGAGTCACATAGTCGGCAAGCCACTCTCACCTCACTGACAAGCCACTCTCACCTCACCGACAAGCCACTGCTACAAAGCAAGCCACACCTACAGAAGAGGTTCTAAAAATTTTTGAAACCCACCACTGGGAGTGACATATTTCTAGGCTGGATCCCTGCCATATCTTCTGATGCAGATTTATGCCACTCCCTGGGACAAGTGGCTTTTGGTAGTATCTTCTCACCTGGTGTTACACTAGCACATGCAAGATTGCACCATACCGTCTTTAAAGATTGAGGTTTTGAAGCATTGCTTCTGCATTTGTGTGAACCTACCTTCCTTCCTTCCTTCCTTCCTTCCTTCCTTCATTCATTCATTCATTCCTCCCCTTCCCTCCTTCCTTCTTTCCTTCCTTTCTTCTTTTCTTCCTTTCCTTGATCTTCATTCTTGTCAATCAGAGAGTTAAAAGACTGGTGAAGTACAGTTGTAAGCCAAGAGGTGATAAATAAGTGATCCTTGAAGAACAGGTCTGATTAGACTCTTGATGTAATGGTTCATTTCATTAGATGTTTGATTGCATTCAACACCCTACTCTTGATGACATTGCAGCAGCACTTCAAATTATCTCCCTTTCATCTTTGCCACAGGTAAAAAAAAACAAACAACAACTACCCAACCCCTGCATAGACACAGAGATGTATTTCATGAGATGAAATGCCAGTATCAATAAGATTTTAGCAACACCTCACACACGTCATGCATCCTAGAAATATGGTTTGTTCATTTTGCGTTGTGGTTTCTTTAGCGGGTAAACAATAAATGGAAACATAGCATGGTATGGGATGTAGTGTTTTGCTGCAACTTAGGGATCCACTTTTCATTGAAATCAAATAATGTACTTCAAAGGACTGGGCTGATGCAATATGAAGAGAGATTTGAGAGTAATTAAAGGCGAAGATGTGTGTCTCGGAGTAAAGTACTAACTTTGCACCTGAAAACCTGTTCAAAATGGGAAACTTAGCTAGATTTAGGGCTTATTTAGGGAGTAAATTCAAGATTTAAAATATGAATTTAACTCCTTAAAGCAATTGTCTCATTAGACAGGATAAAAACCATGTCTAATTTAGTGAAAAGAAGGACTAGGGGAGACATGATAGCAGTGTTCCAATATCTCAGGGGTTGCCACAAAGAAGATGAAGTCAAGCTATTCTCCAAAGGACCTGAGAGGGTAGGACAAGAAGCACTGGGTGGAAATCAATCGAGGAGAGAAGCAACTTAGAACTGAGGAGAAATTTTCTGACAGTTAGAACAATTAATCAGTGGAACATCTTGCCTCTAGAAATTGTAAATACTCCAACACTGGGAGTTTTAAGGGAGAGATTGGATAACCACTTGTCTGAAGTGGTGTAGGGTTTCCTGCCTAAGCAGGGGATTGGTCTAGAAGACCTTCAAGGTCCCTTCCAACTCTTATTCTATTCTATATCAAGACTTACAGGCACCTAATATTAATTAGGATTGAACAAAAACATTACATTTGCTTGTTTTTTTCCCCATACTCAATATCTACATTTCTTACTTCTATAAAGCATACCCTTCCCCTGAGCACAGTACAGTTTAGTTTAAGGAGGCACTTAATTTGTAGAAAATTTATACTTCATGTGAAAAGTTTTTGACATTAAAAGGGGAAAATCTATAATTTGCCAGCATGAGGTTTTCAGCTGTAAAGCCAGATTGGCGGCCAACATCTATTCAGTTATTGAAGTTCACGGTGCCTGGCAACAGACAAACAAAATGTACTTTTCATTCTTTTGCTTTTAAAAATCAACATTTTGAAGACTATTTCATATAAGGTAGGTTGCTAATGGCATAATGCTTGCCGAAACTGAAAGCCATAAACTATAGCCTTTTTGAAACAAATACCCTTTTGTCAAGTTTTTTAAAATAAAGAAAATAGAATTTTAAAAAAGTATCCTCTTATTTTTCACTTTTGTTTCAGTTTTCCAGTACTGGTCTTCATTCTTGTAGGAAAATGTTGCCAAAACATTTTTCCACTGAAAATACAGCTTGGAAAGGATTATTGCAGGGAGGGCAGAGAAGTAGCTTATTTTAACGTATTTATGTGCTGCCAAAGAGGAGGAATGCATCACTTCAAAAGAGATGAATTCTAAAAGATAGAATCCAGATATGCATACAATTTGAATATATTAGGAATGGAGTGAAATGGAACAATTTGAATATATTAGGAACAGAATGAGATGGAGTCTCTGCTACTAATGTATTTATATTAGTCATCATTAGAATACAGGTGGTCCTCAGCTTACAACAGTTCATTTAGTGACCATTTGAAGCCAATATCACTGGGGGGAAAAGTGCCTTATGACCATTTTTCACACTTAAGACCTTTGCAGCATCCCCATGGTCATGTGATTTACATTCTTAACAACTGGTTCGTATTTATGACGGTTGCCTTGTCCTGTGTTTTGTGATCCCCTTTTGTGACCTGACAAGCAAAGTCAATGGGGAAGCCATATTCACTTAACAACCGTGCTACTAATTTAACAACTGCAGTGATTCATTTATGAAATATGGCAAGAGAAGTTGTAAAATGGGGCAAAACTCACTTAACAAATTTCTCACTTTGCAGCAGCACTTCTGGGCTCAATTGTGTTCATAACTCAAGGGCTACCTGTAATACAAATACAATAGTTGTAGCAAAGATTATGTTTAAACAACCTGGGTGCCTGATCATTTTGTAGTCTACCAGACAACTGACCACATAAAAGACTGTTGATTTCTCTTCCTAATCGGAAGGACTCTGCAGTTTAAATCTTTTTTAACTATAAAGCTCATGAACTGATAGATCTTCAAAATAAGATACCTTTCCAAATTGGAACCACAGGGTCATTAAAAAGGAGATTTTTTTTCAGATAGAAAGGGGCTCATTATACCTGTCCATTCTACAGAAAAGCCACTGAAATTTTTGTCAAAGAGGCAAAAAAAAAAATATGTAGCTTTTTCTCGCGGGAACTGTATTCTTTATTTTATAAACACCCAGCCCAAAAAAAAAATCATATAGATTAATTTGTTCCAGCTACTAATCTCTCTCTAATTTTTTGCTTCACTATGACATTCTTTTGCTGCTTTTTTAAGTGCAAAAGGGGTTGAGAAACCATTATATGATTCTAAACTACTGTGGATTTTCAAGTATAGTTGAAATTACTCCAGTTGCCACAATTCAGCCTCCAGATAACTTTACCTGGATGATTGAGAATCATCATTAACATCCTAGAATATAGATTGCTTATGTTCTAAGATACAAAAAGAATTTCCTGACATAAAGTACAGTAGCATTATCTTCCTGTGGATAAGGGGTGGATGAAAGACTGCAGATTCCTTAGTAAACCCTTTGTATTTAGCTTCCAAATTCAGATGGTTTTTCTGTAATCCAATAGGAAAAGAGGTAGATGAATAAACTACCAATGAAGGAGCAGACGCTAATGCATTACATATTGTAATAGCAGAAACTTTTGCATAAAAGGATGTTTGGGAAGTACTTAATACTGTCCAGGACCGGGGAATTCAGAAGATCCAACAGTTCAAATGAGTATAAACATTTATTGCAAACTTAAACTCTCTACATGAATCTAACCAACTAACGGTCAAGGGAAATGAGTGGGAGATAAGAAAGGCATTCAAGGTGGGCAGGACTTGGATCTCTTGCAGGCACTCAGGGACTTGTGACTTATGACACATTTCACCCCTCCCTTGGGCTCAGCCTGATCATCTCCTTCATCTACACATGTAACAAGTATAGTCCTCAACTTGCAACCAAATTGGGATCAGAATTTCCATTGCTAAGCAAGGTGGTTGTTAAGTGAATCACCTCCCGATTTTATGACCTTTTTAACTGTGATTCACAGTTGTTAAGTGAATCACTGCAGTTATTAAGTGCAATTTGTAAGCAGATTTGACTTCTCCCATTGACCTTGCTTGTTGGGACTCTGCTAGGGAGGTCTCAAATAGTGACCCCAGGCCCCTGCAACTGTCATAAATACATGCCAATTGCCAAGCACCCAGATTTTAATTACAAGACTGTGAGGATGCTGCGACAGTCATAAGCGCAGGGAGCAGTAATAAGTTGTATCATTCAACCGTCACTAAACAAATCCGTAAGTCAAGGACTCTCTGTATAATCCCAACCATAAGAGCATAATCATTTGCACATTTGTGCAACTAACGTGAACTGGCTCCTAGGGAAGTTGTCACTGCTGTAGCATGTTATTTAATGAACACTAATGAGTCAACATTAAGGAACTATTTTGAAACCTTGTTGTGCAAATTATAGGCAGGCTGAGCTATGGTATCCAATTATTAAAAGCACCCATTTCAATTTGACCTACAATTGCATAACAGAGTAAGATGGCCAATGTATTTATAAACAGTATTATGAGAGAAACAGGTGTGTGGTCAATTCACATGACCATCTTGGCAGGGAGACCTTTTCACAGGCTGCTCTATGTTTTTCTATATGTACCTTCCTGGTAGAATGATAATGAATATCTCTTTAGTATTATATTACTAAATAAATATAGCTCAGCTCTGGCTTACCACAAAATTCTTAGATTGTGTGGGAAGGTAGAGTGGGGAAGGTATATTATTGTTCATTTGAAATACTATGACTATTGCCAAGTCCTTGTGCCTCCGACCACGGGTGTCAATCAAGCGAGGCATGAGGCTATTGGCCCTGGCGCATCTGCCGGCTAGCGGGAGCATTGGAGGCTTCTTATACAGCTCGGGTATAAAGAGCTGTCAGACGGGGAGAGTTGATAGTTTGTCATAGTTAAAGTTAAATAAAGGTTGTTGCATTACTTCTGTGTCCGTGCTTTCCCTCAGAAGCTCAGAGTTTAGCAATTATTGCAGGGGTGGGTGGATTGCTGAGGATTCACAGGGGTTTGGGAGAACTTCTAGCTAAGATTCTGTGCAGTTCGGAGAACCCCCAAATCCCATTCCTGGCTGGCCCCACCCACCCTACCTGCCCCTCCCAGGAGTCCCTACCCGGCCCATTTTGGATGCAGGTAAGTGCAGGGTGTGTGTTGATGCTTGGGGAGGGTGAAAAATGGGCCTATCAGAAGTTTGGGGGCCTCCAGAACCTGGGGAGGCTGTTTTCACCCTCCCAGAGGCTCCAGGAAAGCCACTGGAGCCCGGGGAGGGCAAAAACGCCCCCTGCCATGTTGCAAGAGACCGAGTAGGCCACACCCATCAGGGCTACACCCACCCAGAAACTGGGCAGAGAACCCCTTGCTAAAATTTTTGAATCCCACCCCTGGATGGGAGTTCACATACCACACTCAGCCATTATTTTTAACCATAGTTTATTGTATGGGGTACTTGGTGCTGATGATTTGCTGTCTTCGTTGGAAATGCCACATGGACAAACTGTATTAAGTCGTAGAGAATGAGTTTACTCATCATAAAAAAAACCACAACTAAGCCACATCATGACATAGTACAATGCACAGCCTGCCTATGTCGGTAAATGGTCAAAAAGAAACAAAAAGGCAAATGCTTCTGGGGATTTGCAAACAAAGATCAGAATCAAGCTGGATCTGTTTCACTCTAATAGTCTACTCCGAAGTCTCTAGGATTGCCTGCAACTGAGAAGCCATTGCTACAGAGGTGTCAAACTCAATTTCCTTGAGGGCCACATCAGGGGTGTGTTTGACCTCAGGGGGCCAGAGTGGGCAGAGCCAGGTTGGGTGTGGCCAGCTTGACTTCACTCATGTTGAGGGGCACTTGTGGTGGCCTGAGCACTTTGCCATAGAAAACAGGTCCTGACCTCATTTTTGGCTGCAACAGCCTTCTGCAATTCTCTGCCAGTAAAAATGGAGTTTGGGAGGGCCACAGGTGGCCCTCCTGAGCTCCATTTTCACTGGCAGAGACACTGCGGGCCAGTCCTTCACTGTTTCCAGGGCAGCCTTGTGGGCCAGATCTAAGCACCCCGCAGGCCAGATTCAACTCCCTGGGCCTTGAGTTTGACACCCCTGTATTGCTGTCTGAATTATCTTATTCAACCATAGTTATAGGTCAGAGTCCACTGCAGCTCCTTCTCTGTGTATTGTGTGTGTGTTTGTGTGTGTGTAGAAAAAAAGTGACAATAAAGGTTCTCACCTCACCTTACCGTCTCCTCTCCCACCCCTTCCCTGCTCCTCTCCTCCCCTCTCTCCTCCCACATATTGTATCCTGTCCTGTCCTATCCTGTCCTATCACACTTAGCAATATCACTTAGACTTATATGCCACTTCACAGAGCTTTATAGCAGTGGGAAAATTCATTTTTTTTTACTACCAGTTCTGTAGGCGTGGCTTGGTGGGCATGGCAGGACAAGGATACTGCAAAATCTCCATTCCCTCACCACTCAAGGGGAAGGTTATTGCAAAATCCTCATTCCCTCACCACTCCTGGGGGAAAGATACTGCAAAATCTCCATTCCCACCCGACTCCAGGGGAAGGATATTGCAAAATCCCCATTCCCTCACCACTCCTGGGGGAAGGATACTGCAAAATCTCCATTCCCACTTCACTCTGGTGCCAGCCAGAAGTGGTATTTGCCAATTCTCCGAACTACTCAAAGTTTCCACTACCGGTTCTCCAGAACCTGTCAGAACATGCTGAACTTCACCCCCGCTTTACAGCCCTCTCTAAGTGGTTTACAGACTCAACACATTGCCCCCAACAATATGGGTCCCCATTTTACTGACCTCGGAAGGATGGACGGCTGAGTCAACCTTGAGCCAGTGAAAATTGAACTGCTGAACTGCTGGCAGCCAGCAGTCAGCAAAGTAGCTTGTAGAAGTGCATTCTAACCACTGCAACACCTATCCTTGTGGTGATCCTATTCTGTCCTGTCCTGTCCTGTCCTGTCCTATCCTATCCTATCCTATCCTATCCTATCCTATCCTATCCTATCCTATCTTATCCAAAGTTGTTAGTTTTGCTTGGAAGCACTAAAATATTCTTGGGAACGCTGGCTACATACAGTATTTGCAGATGAGAGCAAAACTCAGCATAACATAAAGTGGTGCTATAGGCTGATTCTCAGGCTTCTGGTTTAACAGGCAGCATCTGCTTTCCCTCTCTCCTGCTATCCTTTGCCTTTAAATGTTTGCGTGCAAGAGCCCTGTGCATTTGCAGTTCAAAGGAGAAGTCAGTGATTTCCCTGGTTTTCCTCTTCCACCAGCATACTTAGAATGGTAATGAAATACACAACCGCACAAACACAAGCAAATGCATGAACATCTGGTCAATCAAAGATCTCATTTGCACTGTTTTGCAAAGAGACAGGCTCCTTTAAAGAGTGAAAAAAATATTTAGAAGAAAGTGATAAGCAGGGTGATAAATCAGTTAAAAAACGACTTTAATAACTGAAAGTCTGTCTAAATAGTAACTTAGCTAACCAAAGCAGTTCCTCCCAGGAAGGATGCCACTTTGAAGCAGAAATTCTGTACAACATATGCATCCTGTCTCTAGTCACATGACCTTCTGAAGCCAAGATGAACTGACAAAAAAAGTCAAAGCACCAATTAACATCCTAGTATCTGAAATCTTTCTCCTGATCTTTGTTGTTCGGATTCAGTTAGCAGGAAAGCCAGCAGGAAAATTATTTTTTTAAAAAAATAATCTTACTTCAGTTTTTGTAGTGAAGTCACTCCAGTTTTGTTACCAATTGCAGAAGGCCAGCACAGGCTATGCCTCTCAATGCATCATAAGAGGGAGTTAATCTGAGATAAGTGGAGAATGCGGTTTACATTGCCTACTTCATGTAAGGTTGCATATTTCTTCCTAATGAGATGTGCTTTTTTCGGAGTTGCAATGCAGTGTTTGTATTTCAATATCAGCAGTTTCATAAAACAATCCGCACCAAAGTCTTAGATGTCTTATTTAAAAACAGATGAAATCTAAATTACAGTAAGAGAAAAGTCAGGGTGGACTACGCATGGAAACTGGAGCTGAAATCATTATCTTAGCCTTCTAAAACCATTCAGTTTCTTCTAGATCTCCAGCAAGGAAATTAATTAGTTCTGTTGTCAAACTGCTCTTATTGTCAAGAGCTTAATTCCCATGCTCTTAATGTCCAATTTAGGAAAGTCTAATTCTGCCTTTTGGGGCAGCAAAGAACAAGCTTTGCTCACTTCTCTGCTTCATCTATTCAGGCACTGAAGAATACTATCATATCGCTTATCAGGGTTTCTTTTTTTGCTTTAGATGAAATAAGCTCTGTATCTTTCACTTTTGTTTCAAGAAAGATTTGTTTTCCATGATGTTGGAAATCTTGGTGGTTTCCCTGTCAGTTCATTCCAATGTCTTTTTTGAAAATGAAACTTCAATCAGAGTAGAGCTGGAAGGGACCTTGGAGGTCTTCTAGTCCTTTGCTCAAGCAAGAGACCCTATGACATTCCAGACAAGTGACTGTCCGGTCTCTTCTTAAAAACCTCCAGGGATGAAGCACCCACAACTTCTGAAGGCAAGCCATTCCACTTGTTAATTGTCCTCACTGTTAGGAAGTTTCTCCTTAATTCCAGGTTGCTTTTCTCCTTGATTAGTTTCCATCCATTATTTCTTGTCTTGTCTTCTGTGCTTTGGAAAATAAGTTGATCCTCCTCTTCTTTGTGGCAGACCCTCAAATAATGGAATACTGCTTGAATATGTCACCAATGCTCCTTCTTTTCTTTAAGCTAGCCAAATCCAAACCCCGCAACTGTTCCTCATATGTTTTTTTCTCCAGGCCTTTGATAATCTTAGTTGCTCTTCTCTGCACTTTTTTCAAAGTCTTAACATCATTTTTGCAATGTGGTGACCAAACCTGGATGCAGTATTCCAGGTGTGGTCTTATTAAGGATTTATAAAGCGGTACTGATATTTCTCATGATGTTGATTCAGATTCTATACTTCAGTGGATATACGTTTTCCCTCTATCTACTGAGTTAAATATCTCTGGGGTGGAGGGGGAACCACAAGATAGTTACAAATAAGATATGCTTATATCATGCCACAACTGCTATCTGCATAATTTTTGATAAATAAGGCTGAGCACTTTTCTGTTCAAGCTACAACTGGAAATATGTGCTGAGTCAAATAACTGACCCATTTATTGTATATTTTCTATTCTGACTTAAAGCAAGGAATCCAAGATAGCCAGTTGTTGTTTTTTTAAGTATCCGGTGATCGAGATAGATGCTTGGGTCTTCTGTATGCTATGTCTGTTTTCAGGCACTGTATTGCAGCTTAACAGCAAAAGGGGAAAAATATGAGAGGTCCTTGGTGCTCTCTGAGTTTGTTGTTTACTTAAAGATATTTCATTATCAAACTAGATAATGTCATCAGTGCTAGTGCTGAAGGGAGTGGGGTTTGTTCTCATTTTAGATACTAAGTGTGTGTGTGTTGCATTTGTGCTGATAAATAAAAAGGGGAAAAGGGAAGCAGTATGCTCCCTCCCATATTTGGGCATACCAGGGGTTGTGACACTGCGCGCGTGCACACACACACAAACACACACACACACACACACACACACACACACACACACACACACACATATATATATATATATATATATATATATATATATATATACACACACACACACCAACTCACTTCTAGCATTGATGATGTTACCTAGTTTGGTAATGAAATGCCTGCATGAAAACAATCAAGAACTCCACAGTTTATTTTATTACACCAAGTTGATGAACTGCTCTAGAAAAGCCCCCTTTATACTAACCTTCAAAATAAAAAAAATGCCAAATAAATATTTTAAAGTCACAATTAAAAATAAATAAATTTAAGAATAAGAGTTAGAGATAAAAAATATCTAACATATAAACAACAATGAATATTAAAACAACAAGAAAATTACATTCTAAAGGTATCTTTATGGACAATTCATTCGAATCCCTAGCACTGCGTAACAGAGTAAGCTCCCATTACTTGTCCCAGCTCTGTCAACCTAGCAGTTCAAAAGCATGTAAAAATGCAAGTAGAAAAATAGGAACCATCTTTGGTGGGAAGGTAACAGCGTTCATGCTGCTTCGGCATTTAGTCATGCTAGCCACTTGACCACAGAGATGTCTTCGGACAGCATTGGCTCTTCAGCTTTGAAACGGAGATGAGCACCGCCTCCTAGAGTTGGGAACAACTAGCACATATGTGCGAGGGGAACCTTTACCATTATCTATTATGGAGTATTCAGTATAGTTCTGATATGTGATCTGAAAATCCTAAAAACCTTAATTTTGTTCTCCAAGTTCATATGTTATTAGGTGTTGGGTCAAGGAGTTGCAGTTTTTAAAAGTAATACAGAAGACTGGGAAAGAGGAGAAGGGGGTTCCATTTTTTAAAAAATCATTTTTTTTATGTCACCAACACTCACAAGATGATTTCAGACAGGAAATATAAAAACACATCTGTAGCTCAGCTGGCATCATATTAGCATGAAGAGATTCCCTATAACTCCTCATTATTCAAGTGAGAAGTTTTTCAATTGTTTTAAATTTAACTTCCAGAAGAAATGAGCAGATCTCCAGGGCTTTCTAAAATGGAAGAGTATCTGAAATTTCATTTTGAATAAATAGGAGTATTAAATTAAAGTGTTACATTAAGCACAGAATTCTTTTTCACAAAAAAAAGCATTTGCAAGGAAGAATCCAGTAATCTTATGAAAGTAAATATAATTTTATTATTTTATGATACTATTAATCCACTTTTATTTTCCCTTCCATAGACGTTTTCCTGCAAAAAATAGAATCCACGTATTAAATTTATCTTATCAGTCAGAACATGACAAAGCTTTATCAAAGCAATCATATTTTAAAATATCACATAAGCTTTAACAAGATAAATCTCAGGTAATAAATTATACTATGAGGAGAAATTTGCAAAATCTGCAACAGAATAGCAAAAGAGATTAGAAATTATTAAACCAAATAAGTGAAGATATTTAATCCTTACAGCTTTCTGCAAATAATGTACACTATTATTTCTCTCAATAGTACAGTGTTTTCTAATTGAAATTATGTCTCTCAGTAAAATGTCCTTTTTGGATAAAGCTTTTTCATTAATTTGAATGACATTGAAACCCAAGCTTTGATAAGATTTAAATGCACTTTAATATTTACCATGGATTGCATTAGTATTGACAATAAGGGTGAAAATGTATTGTAATGTAGTTACCAGCTGGCATTCTGGATCTTAAAGCATTCCTGGTCTTCTGAACCTGAGCTTACATTTATTTCTTAAATCTAGAATATTTTTAAAATCATATTCTTCAGCCAAAAAGAAAAAAAGTGAAAGGAGTCCAAAAGCTGTTTACAAAGATCAATAATCAAAATAAATAACTTGCAATCTAAAATAATGAAAAAGGAGAGAGTAGGGATGAAAGTCAGGGACATGGTGGCTTAGTGACTAAGACACTGAGCTTGTTGATCAGAAAGGTAGGCAGTTCAGCGGTTCAGATCCCTAGGGCTACGTAACGGAGTGAGCTCCCATTACTTGTCCCAGCTTCTGCCAACCTAGCAGTTCAAAAGCATGTAAATGCTTTGAAATCAATAGATTTTATGGTCAAGTTCAATCTGAAATCAACAAAGTGTGCAAACAAGATAAGCTGCTTGTGATTGGAGATTGGAATGCCCAAGATGGAAATAGTAAAGAGAAAATGTAGTTGGGCTATAGAGCCTAGAGCAGAGGTTGGCAACCTTAAACACTCAAAGAGGCACAAAGGTCGTAAGTGGAAGCCCCCCATTCAATTCTGGAGCCAACCGGAAGTCCGGTTCCCCAACCATAGAGTCTCCTTCAAGCACAACACCCTTTTTCCTCTACCCCAAACCGGAAACTCCTCTCAAAATTGTAGCACTGACCAGCAACAGAGAGCCACAGCAGTGGGATGAAAGAGCCACATGAAGCTCCAGAGCCATGGGTTTCTGGCCCCTGGTCTAGAGTGTTGCAGAATAATATTTTATTGATTTATCTCAATCCAATGATTTCTTCAATGCTAAATCAGACTTCAAAACAACAAAAATGATTCCTATATCATGGATGTTCCCAGACAAAGCATACAAACCTCAAAATGACTATGTTATTGGCGTAAGAAGGTGGAAAGCTTCGCTATAATGTCAAAGAGGTGGTCAGAGGCTGACTATAAAAAGATCATGAATTGCTCATGTGCAAGGTTCAAGTCAAGCTAAAGCTGAAGAACAAAGCCAAACAGTTTCTATGATCTTGATCTTATAGCCACCATTCTCAAGAATATCAGGAATCACTTCAAAGACCAGAACTGATGGCAGAGAAACTGAGGAAATGTGGAATGAAATGAAAGAGAAGAAAATAAGCTGGATATCAGAATAAATGACAGAAATTGCCAAAAAGTGAAGAGAAGACAACAGGTACCGTATCGGCTATTAATTGTAAAAGAACCAGAAATGAAAAACACAGGTTCTAAAGCCGAGCAAGTGTTCTCTCCATGGAAACTAATTATTTCCTAAATTGTGTGTATTTTAGAACCAATTTGCTTGCTCCTAGCTAGCAGTTACATAGAAGCACTTGCTTTGTGCAAATAGTTTGCTTAAATAATACATTAATACATTAAACTGGGGACACGGACAGGGACTATATTATGGGAAATTGCAGCTTGTTAATTTTCTTCATTTTCCAGACTGAGTTATTTACTACATGGTTTTTCTCAATTTCCCAGATTGGAGCAGACTCCATCAGTAATATAATTTATTTCAACAGTGAGATTGAATGTGTAATTCATTGTATCAGGTGGAACCCATCCTACCTTTATTTCTCCCATATCAAGGGAATAACCCACAAGTAAGGGAATGTAGTCTGGATTCCCAGGAGGGCGGGACCACATTCCAGAAGAGCAAGAGGCAGCAATGTTTATATAGTTAGGTTGGGAGGAACTGGGTCAAGAGAGCTCCTCCCTAGAGGTTCCCAGAGTATATCTTTAATGATGCAAGTAGTATTTGAATTTGAATTTGAATTTGAATTTGAAAGTTTATTTATATGCCGCTCTTTTCCCTGGGGGGACTCAGGGCGGCTTACAACTCAGTAGCCTTAGTTTGGCAAGGTTTCTGCCTATAGATAAGGAACAACAAAGGAAACTGCTTAGAAGTAACTCTAGCCTACATGGCGTCCTTGGTTTTTGGAATCTAACATCACTTTTAGTGTGGGGACATTATTGGGACAACCCCTTTTGATTCTTGGATTTGGATCATTAGCAATAGCACTTAGACTTATATACTGCTTCACAGTGCTTTACAGCCCTCTCTAAGCGGTTTACAGAGTCAGCATATTGTACCCAACCATCTAGGTCCTCATTTTACCCACCTCAGAAGGATGAAAGGCTGAGTCAACCTGGTGAGATTTGATCTCAGCCGTTCTTAATAACTACCGTCCAGTCTCCAACCTTCCCTTTGTTGGGAAGGTTGTTGAGAAGGTGGTGGCCTTCCAGCTTCAGCGTACCTTGGAGGAAGCTAGCTATCTTGACCCCTTCCAGTCCGGCTTCAGGCCCGGCTACAGCACAGAAACCGCTTTGGTCGCATTGACCGATGATCTCTGGAGAGCCAGAGACCGAGGCCATCCCTCTATCCTGGTTCTCCTCAACCTCTCGGCGGCTTTCGATACCATCGACCATGGTATCCTTCTGCGACGACTGCGGGAGGTGGGGGTGGGAGGCACTGTTTTACAGTGGTTCTCCTCCTACCTCTCGGACAGGTCGCAGTCGGTGTTGGTGGGGGGGCAGAGATCGTCCCCGATGCTTACTCCCACTTATGGGGTGCCGCAGGGCACGGTCTTATCCCCCCTACTATTCAACATATACATGAAACCGCTGGGTGAGATCATTCGGAGGCACGGAATAAAATACCATCAATACGCGGACGATACACAGTTGTATCTGTCCGCCCCGTGCCAACTCAATGAAGCGGTGGACGTGATGAGCCAGGGTCTTGAGGCTGTTAGGGACTGGATGAGAGCTAACAAACTGGTACTCAACCCAGACAAGACCGAGTGGCTGTTGTGTTTTCCTCCCAACAATTTGGCCAACGTTCCATCACTCAGGCTGGGGGGTCAAAATTTATACCCCTCAGACAGGGTCCGCAACTTGGGAGTCCTCCTGGACCCACAGCTGACTTTTGACCATCATTTGTCAGCTGTGACCAGGGGGGCATTTGCCCAGGTTCGCCTGGTACGCCAGTTGCGGCCCTACCTGAATCGGGAGGCCCTCACAACAGTCACTCGAGCCCTTGTGATCTCTAGGCTGGAATACTGCAATGTGCTCTACATGGGGCTGCCCTTGAAGAGCATCCGGCGACTTCAGCTAGTCCAGAATGCGGCCGCGCGAGTGATCGTGGGCGCACCACGGTTCGCCCACATAACACCGATCCTCCGTGAGCTGTGCTGGCTACCTGTTGATCTTCAGGTGCGCTTCAAGGTGCTACTTACCATTCATAAAGCCCTCCATGGTAGTGGATCTGACTATTTGAGAGACCGCCTTCTGCCAATTACCTCCCTGCGTCCCATCAGATCGCATAGAGTAGGCCTCCTCCGAATTCCTTCCGCCAGTCAGTGCCGACTGGCGACTACGCGGAGGAGAGCCTTCTCAGTTGCAGCTCCGACGCTTTGGAACGATCTCCCCGTGGAGATTCGCACCCTCACCACCATCCAGACCTTCCGCACAGCCCTTAAGATCTGGCTATCCCGTCAGGCCTGGGGATAAGACCCTAACCTCGCCCCACCCGAATGCTGAATGAATGTTGTGTTTTACTGGTTTATTTTTTTTATTCACATTTTTCTTTTTTTTCTTGTGTTCTGTCTTGCACTCCCTCCCTATTAATTGTAAGCCGCCCTGAGTCCCCTCAGGGAAAAGGGCGGCCTATAAATGTCAATAAACTAAACTAAACTAAACTAAACTAATCTACCAAACGACTGGCAGCCGGTGATCAGCAGAAGTAGCCTGTAGTACTGCACTCTAACCACTGCGCCACCACGGCTCTTAGCTGTATCTTTTTAGTTGCATTTGATCCTATGAATCTGACACGTTTCACTTCCTTCTCAAAGATACGTGCAGAAAGTTGGGTTTCTCCATCCTTCCTATAATAGTTGTTTGAGGGCAGGGGGCAGCTTCTTTTTGATGATGGGCTGTTTCATTTGTGGTTTTTTTTGTTTGTTTTTTTTGTCGTTCGTTGCTATTACTTTTCCTTGTGAACTATAGTTCATTCTTAGAGGAAGGGAGATGCTGCCCCAGATGTCTGCCCATGGCTATAATAAGAAATAAAATAAGACAATAAAAGTTTTTCCTAAATAGGCCTTATAGGGAAATGATGGAAGGGATACTCTTCTTCTGTATTGACTTCCTGGACACTTTAAATAAAAGGTGTTTCCTGTTTTCTGGTCTAAGAGCAAAAATACTAAATGAATGGAAGTATTGCTCCCAACCTGTCTAGGATTTCTGTCTGAGCTAAAGAATATAAAGTATTTTAATTCAGAGTGGTTTTCTGATTTCATTCTGAAAAAGGCATTAGTAGTTGTTGAATGTTCAGTAATATATGACATGACTGCCACCTTCATATTATAGAACAGATAGAACTCACAGATAATGTGTCTGCTTGTCTATGATCCTCTCTTTCTAGATAGATTACTACATAATATGTAAACTTCCATCAGCTAGGTGTTGGTACAGTGAAGGATATTTTTTTTTCACAAAACCAGACATGACTTGAAAAGTATAATATTAAACTGTTGTAATCTTTTCTTTCATCAGATAACTCAATGTGGTTTTGTCCAGTTTGATGGATTTACTCCCTACTATACAAGCTGTGAATCTAGTCTTACTTCCATTATGCATCACTTTTATAATTATTAAATTTATGGTCTTTCTATCCAAGGGGCTTGAGCTACTATAAATACTAAAATGTAAAATATACATCAGGAAGATAAAACATCAATGAAACTAGTTCACCTTTATATGAATTACATAATTACGATGGGCATAATAAATCAGCTTACGATGCCAGAAGCTTTTCTAAATAACTGACTTTTTCCAGGACTCATACTAAATCAGATGATTGGTTCTATGAAGCCAGATCAGTTCTATACCATGGATTTTCAAAATGTTTTCTGGTACCCTTCAGGATATCTATATTTGCTTTGGGTGGGGTGTAGATTAGGAAGCAGGAAGCAGTGCAAAGCAAATCTGTATTTTCAGCAATGCCTCTTGGCCTTATGAAGCCTCAGAAGATAGAATACACAGAACTGGGCTGCAAAACCTCAGACAACCACTAAGCCACAGTCAGATTTTTAAATACCTATTTTTTGCCATCTAGTGGATATCGGGTTTTTTTGCAACTCAGATCTAATAGTCTTATCAATGTTACACGAGTCAGAAAAACTGAGGTAGTAAAAGCGGCTTGGAATATTTGGGTTTATGTGAGCAACCTTGATCTTCTCGTGAGTATTTTCCCTGCCATCATTTTGACAATCTTTCAAGGTTAACTACACATGCTTATAAAGCTTGTCCATTTTTAGTATACAGCACTGGATTTACACTGCATATTTATCCACAAGAATTTGCTGTTTAGGTTTACTCGTAGAAAACAATGCATAAGTGTGGCATAAATGAAGTTGAAATTCCCACTTTCCTAGAAATCTTCAGATAAGAATTAGCTGATCTGAACTCACTCCATGAGTTTTGATTCAAGGACTAACCCAGTGCAGTGACGTGCGGTGAGTTTTATGGCTGGTGAGGCAGCAATTTTTTTAGACTTGTGGACTTCAACTCCCAGAATTCCACAGCCAGACATGCTCAGTTCCGATTTAAAACGACAGCATTTGTTTTTCTCCTTTGCTAAATAAGTTTCCTTCTTTCTTTTTCTTTTTCTTCTCCCTTCCCCTCCTTCCTCCCTCTCTCGCTCCCTCCCCCCCTCTCTCAAACACACACACACACACACAAAGTTGCACCAGGATTCAGAAAATTTAGGTTTTCCTCCTTAGCCCATGTTAGCAATACCACTATCAGCATTTTGGCTGGCAGGTGTAAGTAGACGTGGAAATTCATTCTACTGAAAACAGTGACCCAGGCCTGCCATGCCCCTGAACCGGTTCTCCATAGGCACCACCATCTTGGTTTTTTGCTTCTGCATATGTGCAGAGCAATTTTAGTTGTACTACGCACGAGTGGCATGCCCCTGAGCAAACCAGCAGTAGTCTCTGCCGGAACCCACCCCTAGACTAAGGAGAACTTAATACTGTTTCTAACGTCTGAGAGGGTGATCTCTAGACAAATGCAATTAATATGACCTAAATTACAACCTTTCCTATTTCTTGTCTCCAGCCCAGTGCTTGCCATACTTTTTCCTTTGACACCCAAAACCATTCTCGGGTTCAACAAACACTTTTGTTTTGTGCTCTTTTTAAAGGCAAGGGGTTAAAATCTTAGTTCACTCATGTTGGTGCTTGGAAATGACAATAATTGTATTATAGTATCCCCAGCTGTTACAGGATCTCGATGATGTTATCTGTTCAGTTGTGTCCAATTCTGTGCAATTCTATGGACCAGCTTTCTGCCCATGATCTGATCTTTTGGTTGTTTTATGCTCTGGCTGGTACTAGCTTTGATGATGTCTGGCCGCTGTGTGTTATAGTGCCCTCATTTCCTTTTACCACTGACCATTCCATCATAACTGCCTTTTCCAGGGCATTTGATCTTGAAATGAGTAAAGCAGAATTTTGTGATTTTTGCCTTCCAGCAATGCCCCTGGTTTTATACACTTCAGTAAAAGCTTATTTGTCACCCTTGCTGTCCAAGGAATGCACAGGACCCATTTCCAACACCACAACTTAAATAAGTTGATTTTCCTGCTGTCTCGTTTTTTCATGTTTCAGCTTTCATGACTGTTGGTTTTAAAGACTCAAGCCTGAGGTGAATGCAATGGAACTTTTATTGAAGGAACTACAACGTTGGAACATAACATGAACGGAGAACCAGCACACTTGACAGCTATTTATACTTGACAGCTGTCAGGCGGGTAGCCAATCGGCAGCGCATATTTCTTCCTCCAGCCGGCAGCCGCGCCAGAGCCAATCAGCAGCCTTGGGCTCTGGCTGCGGCTGCCGGCTGCATTGGGAGGACGCAACGGTTGGTAGCTATGGGAAATGCAATAATGCAGACTAACCTGCATTTGATTGCCAGACTGATATTCTTGCTTTTCCATGATCAATTAATGCTCATCATTGCTGAATGACCCATGACTATTCAACACTTAATTTCTGGACTGCATTCATTGCTTTGATCAATCGGCAATCTTAGGAAAGTGAACTCTTGCATGGATTCAATCTCTTTACCGTCTTTACCATCAATTGTTATTTTGATATTTCTATTCCACACATTGGTCACTGTGAATTGTTTATTAGAAAGGTAATGGTCCTTCTTTTCTTCAAAATAACCAGCAGCCAATGCAAAATAACCTGTTGCACTGAACTGCTTGCTTGCCCTAAGCTGGTTCATTTGCTCTGAAAAACTATTAATGGGTTTGTATATCGTTACCCAAAGAAAAACCACTTTCATAGGTAGTCCTTGATTTATGGCTGGTAATTTAATGACCATACAAAATAAGATAGGCTTTTGAAAACCTATGTATGACCAGTCCTCCATGTGATGGCATTTGGGGCACTTGGCAATCAGTTCTTGTCTATGACAGGTTGCAGCATTCCAGTCATGTGACCTCAATTTGTGACATTGTTTGGTGTTTGGATATGCTGGATGTCAGTGTTCCAAGTAACATACCCCAGCAAATAAAACTTTGAGGCAGGTAGATTCCTCAAATAATAATTTTATTGGATATGTCATATGAGCATAGGCTGTGAAAACTGACTCTGACTATTATCGTGATTTTCACCTAATTAAAGGTTTTTAAAAAGTTCTTTCTCAAAACAATGAATCACCTGGTCCAATCAGGATGTTGTCCAGTTGCTAGGTGACTCCCATCCGCTCCTTCAGAATAACTACAGGAATGCCCTTGGTTCTCAAGAGAATGAATTTTGTTTTGTCTACAACACTCCAACTATCTCTATTCCCCCCTCCATGTCCCTCTTCTCCAGTGTGCCAGTGCTAAAGTCTCAAAATGGCCTCAATCAGGCCAGCTTCAGGGTTGACACTGCATTTGCTTAATGATTACATGATTCACTTAATGACCACAAGATTCACCTAACAACCCTGGTGTCTCGCGTTACAGCTATCATAAAAACCATCATAAAATTGAGTCCAGTCACGTAGTGTCTTGACTTACAAGCACAATGAACTTACAACCAAAATTCCAGGCTCCGTTGTGGTTGGAAGTTGGAAGACTATCTGTACCAAATTTGGGATAATTTACCCATATTTGGGGTATATTTCGCTAGTCTGTTTCCTACTTAATACAGCTCAAAATCAAGAAACAAAGCAATTACAGTAACAATAGAAATCTTGAGTCTTCCAAAGAAGCACAATATGCCTGACTTCCCTTGTTTATCTACTTTGGGTTAACAATTTCTTGCTTTCCTTATGAAAGAAGAAGACAAGCAAGGAAATTTAATTCAGCAGAAGCCAAATATGCAGAACTGAAATGACGAGCACTTCTTAGTTTATAAAAAGGAGCAGGTTGCTGACGATGGGGAAAGAGTAGCAGTGGGAAGTCGTGCAGTGAGACCACTTCTTGGCATTGTAGGAAGAATTTCCTCTTTTGTGTAATTGCCCAGTATCTGCTACTCTCGCAATACTGGAAATATTCTTGGGTGAGCAGCTCAAGTCACAGAATACACATGGATGCCACAAGCACTGTTGACTGTTATAAAAAAGAAAAGCAGCAAAACTAGGCACTGTCTTCTAAAACCAGAATAATTTTATCATGACTATAAAGCACCTTGCTTTCTAGTGTTGCACAAACATCAGAGGAACCATTATAATTTTAGGTGGAAGATTCTGACAGTGGGTAGCAGTGGTAGTGCTGGTCCATATGAAATATTCAGCCATTTCTTTCAGCTGAAAGATAGAACTTGCCTTGCCCTCTGCCCTAAATTATCCTTAACTTTCAACTGCCAATCCACTCAGCTAAGCTGTTCAATAAGGTCACCCACAGGGAAGATTCAAAAAAGTCAATATGGTCACTGCTACATAATTGGCCCCGCACCAGGGGTGGGTTTCTCGCCCCGTTCCAACCGGTTCGGTTGGAACGGGGCCGGCAGCGTCCTCGTGCACGTGCGCAGTGCATGCATGCGTACTAGCGTCTGTGCGATGCTCCAGCTGCTCCTGGAGGATCGCGCAGGAGCTGTATGCGTCCTGCGCATGCGTGGAAGCGCAGAACTCATCAAAATCGGGTAAGGAGCGCGGGCGGGCGGGCCCTTCGACAACCAACTGGTTCGCGGGGACCGCCGCGAACCGGTTGAAACCCACCCCTGCCCCGCACCCAATTTTTTTTTA
Organism: Thamnophis elegans; assembly: GCF_009769535.1. Classification (NCBI taxonomy): domain Eukaryota; kingdom Metazoa; phylum Chordata; class Lepidosauria; order Squamata; family Natricidae; genus Thamnophis; species Thamnophis elegans. The sequence goes on from NC_045545.1 coordinate 77,440,303, forward strand.
CATGCCAAAAGAGTTGGGTTTTGATCGCACATTTGTGACCACCATCCTGATATAGAGATATCAGAACAGTTAGGATTTCCAGTAATCAGTTTGATAAAGAAGATCACTAAGTCACAGATACTGTACATAACAGAAAAGCAGCAGTGTTTTATTTTGTTTCCGCTAAGGCAGAGTATTATATTGGGCTTCTAAATAGTTAGGAAGCAAAGTTTAAAGCTAATCACAACTCCTTGAAAATTTTTGAAGTATTGTTTAGAAACAGTGCATTGCAAAATTGAAGATATTTTCATTTAGCAAGGTTTATTCTCATTGCTTTCAAAGTCAGAATAACAGAGTTGGAAGGGACATTAGAGGTCTTCTAATCCACGCCCCCCCCCCGCTCAATCAGGAGACCCTAAATCCTTACAGACAAATGGTTGTCCAATCTCATCTTTAAAATCTCCAGTGATCTTATCTGAATAATAAACCTGAATTTGGTATTACCAGCAGGCTTATAGCTATTAGGTCTTAGTGTTGGTGTTGTGTTTCCTTAGTTTGGAGTAAAATTTGAGCATTGGAAGCTCAAATAAATTGTTTCCTTAGTAGCACATTCATGACCTAAAAAGTATTTGCTGATAATCCTGCAGTCAACCACAATCAATCTAATCTTTTTACTTATAAAACTTTTAGTTTGGAAATTTTAAAAATGGAAGATTATTTTATGCAAAAGAAAATTCTATTTCCACGTAGTTCATCTTCCGTGATACTCTTGATATACAGTACGTCATCAGAATCTGAAGGGAAATTACCAGCAAGGAAGAGATGGCCTTTGAAAAAAATGCAGAGCATATGAAAAAGAATTAACTTTCCATTGCTTTGGATTAAGACACAAGCAGCTGGAGGAAGTTGAAAAACAGAACAGACTCATTTTTATAAAGCAGAAATAAAACGCACTTCCTCACACTTTAAGCTACTCTGACAAAGCAGGAAGAGACGTTACCCACAAGCTAGGGTTTAACCAAAAAAAAAAGTTCATTAATGCAACAGTACTAGGAGTTACCAAATCTGAAAAACACTGCATTAAACCATAGTACAATTTGATATGGTTTAGCTCAAAATGTTAGATCGTGGTTCAAATATTATGGGCGTCCAACTATGATCTATTCAATAAATGATGTTAAACAAATCTGTGACTCTGTTTCCAGATGAGTTTTTTTAAATAGTGGAATTATAATATCTTGCCACAATTGATTGTACAAGACATCAATTTTTCTTGCATACAAATTAAGGCCAATGAAGTTATTTATGCAAATGAGACAAAACAATCCAAAACTCTTTCTTCCGTCTTTTGTACACATATATACATACACATCTTTTTTCATTATTATTGATATGTTTTTTGCTCACACTGAGGTCGTATTTGATGTGTATTTGTGCCTCTAGTTGTAGTCACACGTGTCTCTATTTTAAGGCAGAAATTCAAAACACATTTTTCTTCAAAGAAAATCCTAGTGCTGTTGGTGGCTTATCATAGTCCTTTATTGCTGAATTGGCAAACAGTTTTTGCAACTCTTGAAATTAGCGGAACTATATGAATGAACAAGTTTAGAATTATGCTAGAGTAGGTAGGAGTAGTAGGACAAAGAAGGTTACCATAAATTGTTTAACCAGTTCAATGCTGCCCTCATATGGAAAAAAATAGGAATACTGGAGATTGTTTTATATTTTTTGTGTTTTTGAATAATGTTAAACCTTGGGATTTTTTTTAAGCATGAAGGCAATGTCATGACAGAATAAAAATGGTTATGTGATACTGAATGCTGAAATATAGAACTAGAATGTGAGGCTGATTTAGTGGAACTCTTTTTTAGAAGAAAATCCTTATGATTTTTGTGAGACCACCTGGGACTCTAAAAGGACATCCTCACATCCTACTAACTTCCGCTGAAAAATGTCTCACTAATCTTCCTTTCAAGACACATCCAGATGACTTTCATTCCCAGATCACAGGCAAAGCCAGCTAACTTTGGCATTTCTGACCTGATGTGGAAACTGTTTTCCATCTTCTCCCAACACACCTTGGCATGATGCATGATGTTTTAGTAGTGGCCAGTGGTGAAATTCATTTTTTTTTACTACTGGTTCTGTGGCCATGGCTTGGTGGGCGTGGCAGGAGAAGTATACTGCAAAATCTCCATTCCCACCCCACTCCAGGGGAAGGATACTGCAAAATCTCTATTCCTACACCACTCCAGGGGAAGGATACTGCAAAATCTCCATTCCCACCCCACTCCAGGGGAAGGATACTGCAAAATCTCTATTCCTACACCACTCCAGGGGAAGTATACTGCAAAATCTCCATTCCCACCCCACTCCAGGGGAAGGATACTGCAAAATCTCTATTCCTACACCACCCCAGGGGAAGGATACTGCAAAATCTCCATTCCCACCCCACTCCAGGGGAAGGATACTGCAAAATCTCTATTCCTACACCACCCCAGGGGAAGGATACTGCAAAATCTCCATTCCCACCCCACTCCAGGGGAAGGATACTGCAAAATCTCTATTCCTACACCACTCCAGGGGAAGGATACTGCAAAATCTCCATTCCCACCCCACTCTGGGGCCAGCCGGAAGCGGTATTTGCTGGTTCTCTGAACTACTCAACATTTCCACTACCAGTTTTCCAGAACCTGCTGAATTTCACCCCTGATAGTGACTAAGATGATGCCAGGGTTCCAATGATATCAGGAGTTTGAGATCTGTCCAGATCCTATTGGCCAGTTTCAGCAAGGGGTGGCGTGCTACTCCCTTGTGAATATAAGCTGCGAAGGGAGAGTATGATTTATATTTGGTAAGTTCTCAGTGATTTCCTGTTGCACTGCAAGAACAAGAAAAGTGGCAGAAGAGTTGGAACATAGAAAGACAGAAGCTGTACTGGATTTGTTGGTTCTTCCAAAAAGCTCCAAACATATAGGATCATTTGGTAAACGTCATTCTCGTGAAATCTGCAGTGAGTCAAAAGTCATGTGAAAAATGAGGTGATGCACCTGAGAAATAACTTCTGCTTCCAGATTCCTGTGACTTTCCAATATTCTACACAGGACAGCTAGTTTGGTATAGTAGTTAAAGCACCAGGTTAAAAACCAGGAAAGTGTGAGTTCTAGTTCTAGCTTGGAAAGGCAGTTGGGTGACCTTAGGCCAGGAAAAAGGCAATGGCAAACCACTTTTGAAAAACGTTGTCAAGATCCCGCAGGGATCAGTGTAGGAAGTATCTGAGAATTGGATACAATTGAATGGAAGAAAAAAAAAAACATACACACACATGAAATCTGGGAAGGAAGAATATGATTTAAGGAATCATGTTATTCTTTCCAAAGTTAGCCTGTGACTTACACAGTCAATCAGGAAGTCTTTCTTGCTTTAGCCAGAGCTTCTCCACATGAATGCTGACATGCCTGCAGCCTAGTGTCAAGCTTCCCACCAAGAAGCTGGATGGGCAGAGAGAAAAAGACACACAATGATGTCATAAATTTCAATATATTGTAGAAAAGCTAAGAAGCCATAAAGGTTAATGGTCATAATACTCTAAAACATATATTGGATTTGGTAAAGCTATTCTAACCCATACATCATATTGAGACCAGGAAATAAACTAAATGTAATCTGTGGAACTTAATTCTAAATAGGCCAAAATCTGTTGCATTAAAATTGCAATAGAAATTGGTATAATATTTGGTGAAAATGACACATACATATGATAGCCCAAAACTATTAGAAGATATAGCTAATAAAGTTAGGCAATTTATTACTCCATCTATCTCTTTTTTTCTAAAGCAGTTTTGAAATCTAGAGAACAGACAAATGCTTGTTTGCTTTTTTTTTGGGGGGGGATATACAGTACTTTAGATCTGTTTCTATAATCCAAAAGGTATACTTTATAAATTGAAAATCATAAATATATAATGATGTACTCAGATCTATAGCTTCTGGCTCTTATAAATGGAAACACTGAATTGATTCCAGCAAGGATGAAAGGAATTCAAGTCATTTTTGAATGAGCACAATTTTACTCTTGTGCAGAATCAGTATCAAATAACTCTTTAACATTTAAAAAAAAAGAATCTTGACATACTGTAAAATCTTGAGCCAATATTCTATAATAGTGGAATTTATATAGCCAGATTGCACATACATTTATGTGTTTGGCAATTCACATTTTAATTTGGAAGTGTTCAATAAATATGTATTTCTCATTTCAGTTAATAAATCTTTAATTAATTTTAATTAATTAATAATTAAATGATTCATTAAGTAATTAATCTTTGCTATGTTATTTCATATTTTTTCAGGGATAATACACACCTAAATGTAATGTTTGGGGAGGAAGCATTGGTTCCATTCATTTCATTTCACTTATTTTGAAAGTAAATATTTTGTTGAATTGAGGTCTGCTCCTGATGAGTACATGAATGCATTTGTATTTTTTCATACAGAAGTTATCTATGGGTTTTATACTGCCATCCATTGGTCACCTTGATTTCCCCTCAAAGAATTGAGGTCTTTGAACTATGGTGCTGGAGAAGACTCCTGCGAGTCCCTTGGACTACAAGGCAATCAAACTGATCAGTCCTAGAGGAGATCAACCCTGACTGCTGTTTAAAAGGCCAGATCCTGAAGATGAAACTCAAGTACTTTGGCCACCTAATAAGAAGGAAGGACTCACTGGAGAAGAGCCTAATGCTGGGAACGATTAAGGGCAAAAGAAGAAGGGAACGACAGAGAATGAGGTGGCTGAATTGAGTCACCGAAGCAGTAGGTGTGAGCTTAAATGGAATCCAGAGGATGGTAGAGGATAGGAAGGCCTGAAGGAATGTTATCAAAGGGGTCGGACACAACCTTGCAACTAACAACTCCACAAGGAACAATCCATTCTATTTTTCTTACTGTAGTTCTCTTCTCCTTTCATTTTTCTCCTATATCTATATTCTATTCTATATTATCTTGTGTAGTGGAACAGCTGATCTACATGCATATATGCATATATACATGAACAACATACATTAGGTAAAAGATTGAACATCTCAATGCCCTCTCTCAGGCTTCCGATGGGCGGAGCCTGACAGAGGGTTGGTATCTTTAACAGCTCTGGAATCTTGGCGTCGTTAATCTGTCTAAACAGCAATCTATCAAGCTGTTTGGCAGTTTATTTATCCTCCCTTCGGGCTTAGAAGAGAGAGATGAGAAGCTATGCATCGGAAGCTTTCCAACTAGCCCTTTCAGCCTAAACACTGGGAGGAAGGGGGAAAGCACCGGCTGTAGCATGGCAGCTCCGAGCCGGGATTCATTCTGCCTTTTGTTGCAGAATGAAGGTTTTCGCTCATCCTCAGCACAATGATTTATTATGGACTTCAAGTCGAGCTGAACCAATACCTGTGAACATCTTAATTGTATGTATAAATCCTTAGCTCCATTTGCAAAGAATTCCTTCTGCTGATTACTTGTTGAAAGTTATATAAAAATGGCACCGAGCTGTGTAGGAGGGGCGTGTCTCGGATAGAGCTTTTGCGAAGCCTAAAAGTGATTTATTACCAAGAAGTGATTTATTATCAAAACAAATAGCAATTGTTGTATAATTGGACTGCCTGGACTTTTTAACTGACTAAAGAAGATTAAGTTTGAGATGGCTTCTAAGCAAAAATTCCCCCCCTCCCCCCGCATTGAAAAGTGCCGGAAATTCACCAGCGCCTTCTGCTAAAATACAATCATCACTCCCTTCTACTTCTGCAGGGGACCCCCTGACAAGAGCAATTCTGCAGAAGGAATTAATCGATGCGTTAAAAAATCATGCTGTTACGATGGAATCAAAACTTAAGGAAGAGATAGCTGCTTCTAACAAACAGATGTCTGAAGAACTTATGACATGTAAACAAATGATTAGAGGGGACTTTCTGATGGCTCTGAATTTGCTAGCTGGTTATGCATAGGGCCTTGAAGAAAAGTGAGAAGATCTTAGTGACTCTAATACGAACTTGGTAATGAAGATGGAGGCGGTCCAGCAACAGGTTAGCGATGCAGAAAATGAAATCATAATGCTATAGTATAGGCAAATGGAATTTGCTTTAAGGATAAGGGGCCTCCCTGAAAATACACAAGAGAACCTGAAACAGACTCTCTCTGAAGCCTTCGACCTGATGGCGGGAAAGTCAGGAGGGAATCTTGATTGGCAAATCGAAAAGGTTTACCGTGTTAATTCCTCGCTGGCAAAACAAAAACAATTACCAAAAGATATAGTGGTCTACTTCGCCATTAGAGATGTGAGAAACACGATATTGCAGGAATCCTACAAAAATAAGCTTCAAATCGGGGGTTGGGAGGTGACTGTCTTGAAGGAGATACCACCTAAAATGCTGAGATCTAGGAAAGACTATGCCTTTTTAGTGGAAGAGCTTAAAAATCGCCAGATACAGTTTAGATGGGACGCACCAACCGGCATCGCATTTAGCTACCTTGGAAAAAGACATCGCCTCAATACAGTACGGAAGGCACAAGATTTCTACACCAACATACTGAAGGGTGGACAACCCTCTTCCTCTAGATCTAGACAAAGAGAACAAGAAGGATATGATGGAAAGCAAACCACTCAAGTTTTAACAAGGGGGGATCAACTTGTTCTTTCAGAGGTACAAGAAGCTAAAGAACAAAGACAAGACCACGTGGTTACCAGACGAATGGAACAGGAATTAAGAAAGCAACATACACAAGCCACCGTTCAGGAGCATACAGGTGTTACATCAGAAACAGTGGGAGGAGCTAAGCCAAAGGTTAAATTCCAAGATATTCAGATGGCTATTAAAAAGTTTCATGGGCTAATGATGGTAATTAAGTCTCTAATATGGAATGTTAAGCGATTGGATCAATTTAGCAGGAAATGGAGTGCTCAGTATTACTACTCAGTATTAATCATACTCCAAGGGTATGATTTGGTATATGGCTGCTTGTTTGCTGTATAATAAAGAGGTGGATGAAAATTTTAAAGGTCATGTTCTGGGGAATGCCTTGCTACGGGTTGGGAAAAAACATCAATATTAATTAAATGACATGGTAGATTTATAAAAAGGTTAAGGTATTCTGGATAAAAATATGATGGATTATGCAAAATGTTCTAAAAAAAAGGATAAAGTTTACCCCCCACCTATTTTTGTTATGTATAATTACTGACTGTACAGCAGTAGAGATTAACTTGACTTTGCATTTGATAACTGCAGCTAGATTGTTGGTGGCGCAATACTGGAAGAAGGAAGATTTGTTTACTATCTAGGAATGGACATTGAAAATCACAAACTTAGCAGAGATAGCTAAAATATTTGCATATCTCAAGGATAATTCAAACGAGAGATATAAACAAGACTGGGAAAAATGGATTGACTATATTCAAAATAAATATGGGTCTAGGAAATTTCAGATAGCTTATGATTAAGATCAGAAATGATACAAATTGTTTATAGTTAGCCTAGCAAGGAGGAGCTAAGCTCAATTCAAAGATGTTATTAACTTTCTATGTTTTCTTTAAGTATATCTTAAACTATTTTTGTTAAAGATTTATACCTTGTATTGGGTTTGGGAAGTCAGGGTGGGGGAAGGTTGGGGGGAGGGGGGGAGGGAGTGGAGTTTACTAAGTTGGAGGAGGGATGTTGGATGATTGTACATATATACTGCTATTTTTTCTTTTTTATGTATATTGAAATGGAATTATAAATACCATCAACACAAAAGGGAGTTTGCTCAGAAGATGAAATACACCAAGTGAATTAGAGGAAGAGTGGGAAGCAGAGGAGAGAAGAAAGATAGGAAGAGAGGGATAGGAGAGAGGGTGAAGGGGGAAGATGAGGTCTATAAGGAGGAGTGGTAAGGGGAGAGAGTAGAAGGAGAAAGGAAGGGGAAGTAGAGTAGAAAATGATGGAGGGAAGACAGAATGTAGAAAGGGGGAGGAGAAAAGGGAAAGAAAGTGTTGGATAAGGTATAAATATGGTGTATGGAGAGCAGAAGAGCCAATAACTGGGTTTTCTTTTTCCTTTGGTAGTTGATGGTAAGATGAATCGACGTAAGTACTTAATAATACAACTTGATATTGACTATGTAATAGTATACATGTGATTATATGCTATGAAAATGGAAAATAAAACCTTTTTATGATCAATGCCCTCTCTCAGAAACCCTATGGATCTTCACAGTTCGGTCCTGCTTCTTGATTTGGGATAGTGGCTTGGCAGATTTCACTTCCATCACTTTCTTTCTCCACCTGATCCTGGTGTAATAATTTATATATTGCCACTTTTGGGCTATATAGTGTTGAGGTACATGATTACCTTGAAAGGCATCTGGGTGACCATGGGCCAGTCACTTTCTCTCAGCCAAATTCACCTCAGAGAGTTGTTGTTGGAGGGGGAAATAGGAGAAGGAAGGTGTGTTGGATACTGAGTTATTTCTATAAATAAAAATATGGGATATAAACAAACAAACAAAACATAAATAAAATATAATTAGAAGGAAAAAGCGCTTCCTCCCACCTCCTGGATATCCCACATCTTGGAGAGTGAGGGGACAAAAGTAAAAGTATTTTTTAAGTAAAAGAGAAACCTATAAAATATATTTTAACTTTAAATATTAAAATGAAACTATTTTGTACTAAAAAGGATTAAAGCACTTTTCAGGGATTAATGGCTGGAATTTTAAAAAAAACATTAAAACACAACAGATAATAGAATATTCTGAGAAGACCACAAGATGGTGCTAGTATGTTACAAATGGGATTTCTCTATTCCAAAGTCCCAGTAAAGAGATGGGATACTCTCAAATATTACATCAAGATCATCAGAAGACATTAGAGTTTGGGGGGTGGGGGGGATCATGAATGAAATATGAATCAACACTGACATTAAAAGCCCACTTTCTTAATCTATATAGAGTTTTAAAGAATCTTAAGCTAACTATAAACACTATAAAAACAAACCAGAATCCCAACATAAATTCCTCACCTGGTTGTTATTTCTACAGAAATAAAAGACTAATTAAACAGATATTTCCTGTAGTTTTTTTTTTACAATATACCTGGGTTTCCCCCAGATTCCCAGCTATTCTGGCTGTTTATCAGAGGCTGCTTGAAGCAATGACATACCTCACTTGTTTTCTGGCCTCTCTCCAACAGTTTCTTTTAAAAGGAACAAACCCACATTTTTTCCTTACCCGTCTTTACAAATAAAATCTCTCACTATGTGATAAAAAGTATTTCTCCCTTATGAAGACATTGATTCTATGAACTCTTCCCCGTTGCCGTTTAATGTACTTTCCTGCCATCCTTGACATGTAAGGAAAGTGGAAAACTCCTGCCTGCCCTGTGGTCTGTTTGCCTTGTTTATTTATTTAAAACATTTATATAGCAAACGGTATAATGTATGCAAGGGAAACGCTTAGGCAAGGCCACTCTTTCCTATGGTAACATGGAAGATAAGACAGTTGATGTTTTGAAGTAACCATCACAACTTTTATGGTGTGTCAACCTGGCTCTCATGTGACTTCTAACAATGAAACTCTAACTGTAGCTCTGACAATGAATAGACCACCTGACTCTTTTCTATACAGGCATCCTATTACCTCTTGTCAACTACTGTCCCAAAGGTTCTTCCCCCCCCCCCCAAAAAAAGGAAATTAGACTTTCTTGTTTTGTTTTTTTCTTTATAAAATGTTTTGCTTCTCATCTTCAGTTCTTACTGAAGTAAAAAGCACCTTTGGGACAACCATGACCCTGGAAGATTGAGAAGCTCCTTGTTACTCAGGTACAAGATAACAGGAATAAGAAGAAACATGAAGAAGAACCCAGGAAATAGGTACAAATAAATAGGGACAGTAGGACAGGGACATTAGGCACGCTGGTACAATTGTACATCTATCTGGGAATCCGAACTAGAGCTCCTAAAGAAAAAGATGATGATGATGATGATGATGATGATGATGATGATGATGATGATGATGATGATGATGATGATGATTGGACCTTTTAACTCAGGGGTCCCCAAACTTGGCAACTTTAAGACTTGTGGACTTCAACTCCTAGAATTCTCTAGCCAGCTGGCTGGAGAATTCTGGGAGTTGAAGTCCACAAGTCTTAAGGTTGCCAAGTTTGAACTCCTCTGTTTTAACTATTTCTACACAGCACCCCCATCCATTTCTTGGCCGGGTTCTTACTGAAGTAACCAACCCGGCCAAGAAGAACGCGCCGGGAACACATAAGCCCCACCCATCCGTCCCACCCAGTTCTCTCCCTCTTCCCACCCGCGATGCCAAGCCCCGCCTCCTGACATCACGGACTCGACAGGCCGAGGGAGGCGTTCCACAAGGTGGCTCCCGAGGAGGGAGGTCACGTGATGGTTTCAATATGGCGGCGCCGTGTTGCTGTCTAGCCTCAACACCTCCACCTCTGAGGGAATCGCGCGTCTTCCGGCTCATGGAGTTCCTCTGCGGCCGGAACCTCTGAGCGCCGATCCCGCTCCGGTAAGGGCAGGCCGGGACGAAGATCTTTCTAAGTGCAAGAAGGCCATGCAGTTCCCGGCCCGCGAGGAGAACACTCGCACGAAGAGTATGTTCGTCTCACGGGCCCTGGAGAAAATCCTCTCCGAGAAGGAGGTGAGGCGTCCCCCTCACGGACAGCTGAGGAGAGCCTGTCAAGTGGCACTTGGTAAGTTGAAGGGGCGTGCGAAAGGTCGGCTATTTGGACGTAGAGGCGAGGGTTGATTAATTCCGGTTTCTCCACAGCCACCCCCCGCCCGCCTGCTGCCTTAGCAGGGCTCCCCGGAGCCTGTCAGATGTTGGAAGCGCAGCTGACGATAATTGCCGCTTCCATTCCCAGTCCTCCTCCTTCGCCCAGCGCCTTTCCCCCGGAAGACAGTCGAAGGCAGCGGCCAAAGGGCGCTAGTTGAGCCTGAGGAAGCTTATCTGCATTATCAACTCCCAGGCCATCTAAAGCTCACCTTTAAACTAGCCAGATATAGAATAGAATAGAGAGCACTGCACACCAAGACAACTAGACACAAGAACAGTTTTTTTCCCCTAACGCCCTCACTCTGCTAAACAAATAATTCCCTCACCACTGTCAAAACCTTTCACTAAGGCTGCATTACTATTCCTATTAGTCTTCTCATCGTTTCTATTGCCCATCTCCTCCCACTTATGACTGCAGGACTGTAACTTTGTTGCTTGTATCCTTACGATTTATATTGATATTGATTGTTTCCTGATTGCTTATTTGTACCCTATGACTGTCATTGAGTGCTATAACTTATGATTCTTGATGAATGTATCTTTTTATGTACACTGAGAGTATATGTACCAAAGACAAATTCCTTGTGTGTCCAACCACACTTGGCCAATAAAGAATTCTATTTTATTCTATGAGCCAGATATGAAACTCTAAACTCTGCCTCTGGTTATAGAAAGGTGGCTCTCCCCACTCAAGACATCCTCATACATTTCTTGCTCTTTGGTGGAATTCTTGTCTCGGTCGGCTGTCAGGCTTCTGTAAAAGGTACACATCTTTGGGTGTGAATTTGCAGATTTGCTTCTATGTTATCTACTTCTATGTTATTTACGGTTATTTAACCGTAAATAACCAGCTTGGGACCCTGCTCAGGGTCCATCATTCCTCAGGGTCAGTGAAAGGAGAAATCTAATTGAATGGGTATGTTCTTTACCCCTGTGACCCCATAGTGAAGATCTTTATACTTACAGGAACTCCCTCTCAAGTGTCTGGGGATTCATAGATAGATACCTACTTGCACAGTTTCTCTGGCTCCCTAGTTGCTGCGTAATAATGTCAACAAATTAATGCAGTTGGTGGAGTCAGGACTTGTCATCAGAACCCGCTCTGTAAAATCTGCCACGTTGGATCCTCCCTGGTTTGTAAACAGCTGACTGTATTTCAGATCTTCTGGCAGGAAGTGTAAAACTGTTCTCTGATCAGGTTAAATTTGTACAAGAAAAGATTTCTCTTTGATTCAGGAAATGAAAGTAAGGTTTGCTTTGCTTATCTTACTGTAGCATGTGGTACTGCTTGCTATGAATTTCCTGGGGCTAAGCAAAGTCCATTTTTTTCAGTTTCTAATCAACTGCATGAGCTGTGGGTTTTGTTTTTTTTTACACTTTTTATGACCCCAGTAATATTTTTTGGAAATCTGATTGGACAAAATCTCTTATTACAAAAATAATGAATTTACTAAAAGAATAATCCATTAGGGCAAGGAAGGCTAAAAGAAATCCAGACTATCTTTTAAAAAAATATTTCAAACAATTATTTGGAGTTATTCAGTGAGACTTTTATTTTAAAAAATCACAATTAGTATGCATTATATTATTGTATAGTCACTATTTCTGGATGTTTTCAATCTAAATATAAAAGACAATCTAACAAATTTTGAATGACAGTTAAATTTAATAAATAATATGTTTTAAACAAAGTAATAATTGAGATATTTTTTCCTGAAATATATGCCAACACTATGCTGTCTTTATAAAAATTGCACAATCCTGTGGGTAATGTTCAACTTAGCCTTAAGATTGATTTAAGCTGCATTTTTTTCATATTTATTTAGGAGTAAATCCATTGAACCTGCTAATCTGCTCTCATATTGCACTCATTTTTTAACTATGAATCATATTGCTTTTCACATACCGGTAATATGCTAAGCAATCAAGCAAACATACGGTAACAGTGCAGAATTTGTAAATGTGCAGGTTTAGTCATGACCCAACATAATTGTCTGAATTCAATTTCTGCTTTCAATAAACTAGTACATGAGAATGGAGCAATATATCGCTAAGAAATCTGCTTGCTTAACTAATCAATTATAATTTATTTTGCACTACAATTTTATCTTTTGCTTAAAAATAAATTATGTTAAATTTATATTGTAAGCTCAATTGTTTGTATGTTATTGTCCTTTCAGCTATTTATTAAAAAGCTGTTGATCTGGTATTCAATTAAAACATTGGCCTGTACATATTGCATTTATGCAGCACTTTGATTGTTATATAAATAATACATATTATAATTATATGACTAAATGAGAAGGAGAGAGATCACTATCATAGAGACTGAAGATACTAATAAAATTTTGTACTAAAAATGAATATATTAGAGTGTAGGGTACTTCGGTTGTTTCCAATAGCATACATAATATTTTTTATATTTTCTGCAGTTCAGAACTGGTGATTACTGATACATTTACAGGTGTAGTGACTATATATTTCAAACTGGATTCAAGGCTGTTTATGAGATAGCAACTGAATTAATCAGTGATATGATTACTGGCAAGGGGTGATATGGCAATTTTGGAAAAAATGTGAAATTGTTAATAGAAACTGTCTACAGTTTGGGGGGAGGTGTTATATCAAAAGTATGTTAATGATAGCCAAATCTCTCTCTCCCCTCACCCAATTTGATTTCTGAATTAATGTTTGATATTTTTATTTATTAAATTTATCAATTAAATGCCACCCATCTCCCTGATAATGCAACTCTACAAATTAAAAATTGAAAACTATGCAATGGATATCAGCAATGGATTGGAGGAATATAAATTTGTAAAACTTAATTTAGTCAGACATGATCTTGATTTATATTAGATGTATCAGAAACCAGATTGAACACTAAGAATCCATTTTCTATTGAGTAAGGCTGGTTATTATTTTCTTCTGAAGATTCAAGTTTGGGCCTACTTCTACATTGATCCCTGAACTTGGATCCTCGGATTCTGAAGTGATCTTAGATATTTACAAAACTAAGACTAGTGTACTAACAGATCTGAACCCAGAACATTAAGGAAGTAGAAGTTAGCAATGTTAATATATGGAGATGATTTAACATATTAAAGGACTTAAATCTTATTTTAATGAAATGAATTACTGGCTTATCCTATGAAGAGAGAGTTCTTAAGAAGCTCAAATGCTATTGTTTCGTACAGGTTATGCTAAGGATTATGTTGAATGTTCATTAATGGTATTTTATTTATTATTTGATTTGCATGTCCATCCATCTTGCCAAAGAGTTTTATGCCGCATGTAATTTTGAAACTTAAACCATTGCTCACAGATTTCATGATAGATTAAAAAAAAAAAGGTAATACCTTTGTAGTACTTGTCTTATTTGAAGATTATTTGAGAGTCTTAGATATAACATTATGTTAGATCTAGGGTGTCAAACTCGCCTCGTCACATTGCTGTCACATGACATCTTTCCCCTTTGTGGAGCTGGGGTGGGTGTGGCCTGCACATAATGCACCTGGCCTGTGGGCTGCCAGTTTGACACCCCTGCTTTAGATAGTGAGATGGGTGGTGTATAAATTACATAAATAGTAAATGAATAAAATAAAATAACTCCTTTTAAAACAGATATACGTAAGTACAGTATTAGGCGATTTACTGTAACAGTACCAAGTGCTATACAAATCACTATCTTTGCAAGCTGAAAGACTACAGCTGCAATATGATTTTATTAAGCTGAAAAATATTTCTAATGGACGACAACTGTATATTATTGAAATATTCTTTGGAAGCCATTCATTCTTTAATTCAAAAAAACTTGTTTTGACTGCCAACATTGTTTTGGTATTCTGTAGCAAATAACACTATTTGCATTCTGCCCTATTCCACTTAACTGCCTGAAGTTCAGAAAACACAATGAATAACTTCCAAAACATCTATGAAACTAGTTGAAACCATGGTAAGAATCTTACCGCAGCTGACAGCACTCAGCTCAAACTGGTGGCTCCAACTGCCATCAGTCACTAAAACTGTTCTTATCTGCACTTCTGCAGATACAGGAAGAAAGGAAACATGATAGAAGATTTCTTTGAATTTTTTTTCTGGTAGCAACCACATACTGAACGCACGTGTTCCTTTTGTACTGAATACATTGTTGATCCAAGATTTACTATAAAATATCTATAGCTTTTTAATAGTGAATGTAATGTTTTTTCCCAAAACACACATCAAATTATATCCTAATATACGTATTTCAGTCTGGAATTAAAACAATCACCATGTGTTTTCAACTCCTGAACTAGTTAGGTGCTTCTGAATTTTGCATCACGAGGAACATGACGTTTTAATCTAATTTAGAAGTAATCATTCTAATACTGCCAAGTACGAGTTGTTAAAATACAGTCATTCATTCTTTTCACAAAGTTTATCAGCATTTAGAATTAGAAGTTGAAGCTTCTGTTCTAGCTTACAAGTGAATATTTTTGGCTTTCTTTTCCATTCCTATGCTTCTCTACAAATTAAAATTAACTATATTATGATGTTTAAAATTGCATAATAGAAACTATGTGGAATTAATATTCATAATAGTAACACATTATTTATGGCTATGAAAATAGGCTTGTATTCCATTACACAGCTTGTCAGAACCACCTTTATGAATTATCACCATGAAACTTTAGTAGTCATTATTTATGCTTTATGCATGTCATATTCTTTTGACTGGACATAATTTCTGCAGCTACTCATCTATCATATGTAAGTTCGCATACCAATTTTTGTATTTGTTAAAGTGTATGTTAATCTATGATAAATTTCTTTTATTATATTAAACAGGCTGCTCTTTGAAAACAAAGTGACTGTGTGCATTTCGACCAATCAGATCTGGGAATGTTCCAACTTCCCCATTCAAAGTGCATAATTTGGGAGGGGGTATCTTCCCAGACACACAGCTCCTGCCCAACGAGTAGGTGACAGCTCTGGACAGGAAGATTTTTACCCAGCTTCACCTAATGTGCCAGTTGAGCCAGTTGCATCAGTTCTTAGAACAAGGGCCCTCAGGCAGTCATTCATGCTCTAATCACCTCACAGCTGGTCTATTGCAATACATTCTACATAGGACTGCCCTTGAAAAGAGGTCCAGAATGCAACAATGTAGACAAAGATGGGCATGCCTCAGTATCCTGGTGTAACACCTCTGCAACCTGCACTGGTTGCCAGTTTGCTTCTGGTGTGATTAAAGAGTGTGGTTGCCACATATAAAGCCCTACATCAGGTGTGTCAAACTCACGTCGCTACTTTGTCATCATATAATGTAACAACTTTTTTCCCGTTCGCTAAAACGGGGGTGGGGGTAGCCAGTGTGTGCCGCATCAGGTCCTCAGGCCATGTGTTTGACACCCCTGCCCTACATGATGTAGAGCCTCATTATTTGAGAGCCTGTCTGTCTCCAACAATATTTGGTCAGTTCAATCTGGCAGGATGGTACACTCCAGGTTCCAAGGATAAACAGTGCCATTTGTCTGGACCCTGGAAGATGCCTTCTCTGTAGCAGTCTTCTGGAATGAGGTTGCCCCTAAACCATTGGAGAGAAGGAATTATGGTCCTTTCTTCCTTTCTGTTGCGTTCTGGGTTTGATTTCTTTGCCATCATTATTCTTTTCCCTTATGCTGTTTTTATATTTTTTACTTATTCTTTGTTTTTAAGTGTGTTAAAAATTGTAAGCCACCCACAGTTGCTGGGAGTTGGGTGGCATTTAATTATTTTTATTAAGTTGGAGGAGGGATGTTGGATGATTGTACATATATACTGCTATTTTTTCTTTTTTATGTATATTGAAATGGAATTATAAATACCATCAACACAAAAGGGAGTTTGCTCAGAAGATGAAATACACCAAGTGAATTAGAGGAAGAGTGGGAAGCAGAGGAGAGAAGAAAGATAGGAAGAGAGGGATAGGAGAGAGGGTGAAGGGGGAAGATGAGGTCTATAAGGAGGAGTGGTAAGGGGAGAGAGTAGAAGGAGAAAGGAAGGGGAAGTAGAGTAGAAAATGATGGAGGGAAGACAGAATGTAGAAAGGGGGAGGAGAAAAGGGAAAGAAAGTGTTGGATAAGGTATAAATATGGTGTATGGAGAGCAGAAGAGCCAATAACTGGGTTTTCTTTTTCCTTTGGTAGTTGATGGTAAGATGAATCGACGTAAGTACTTAATAATACAACTTGATATTGACTATGTAATAGTATACATGTGATTATATGCTATGAAAATGGAAAATAAAACCTTTTTATGATCAATGCCCTCTCTCAGAAACCCTATGGATCTTCACAGTTCGGTCCTGCTTCTTGATTTGGGATAGTGGCTTGGCAGATTTCACTTCCATCACTTTCTTTCTCCACCTGATCCTGGTGTAATAATTTATATATTGCCACTTTTGGGCTATATAGTGTTGAGGTACATGATTACCTTGAAAGGCATCTGGGTGACTTATTCTTTGTTTTTAAGTGTGATAAAAATTGTAAGCCACCCACAGTTGCTGGGAGTTGGGTGGCATTTAATTATTTTTATTAAGTTGGTCTCCTAGTCTGCTTTAGGCTGTGTTTAGCATTTTTGTCCTATACTGAATGCTTCCCAAGGATCTAGGATAAGCAGTTGTTATTGTTTAATAATATTAAAGATATTGTTGAAGGATGTAAGCTGCTTCAAGTAAACTTCCCTTTACAATTGACTGATGATGATTTTGTTAGTGCTGAATGATTTGGATTGCACCCAAACCATCTATTACTAGCTTTGCTTTCTTTTGTCACCATCTATTGGCAGATCTTTATATTTTGCGATTTTTCTCCAGTTCTTTCTCTTCTGTACTGTTGTTCCAGGTATTGCAATGTTTACTCTCCAGAGTTTTTTTAAAAAAAACTATTTTATTAACAATTGTTAAGTCCTTGGTGTTGTGCAGCAGATGCTTGTCTGATTGAATTCTAGCTTCTTAGTTTTCTATATTGTAGGCTACATGATCAGCCAGAGGTTTAGACTGGATTTGGCATTTGTTATTATGGAAGGCATTATGTATCATTTCATTTTTAATATTATTTTTAATAAAGAAAGCAGCTTCTTTAAAAACACTGGTTCATATGGTTCTCAGAATCAACACAGTAATCACAACATCATAATCACACTTTGAGGTATTTTCATTACATTGAGAAATATAGGAATGTGGAAGCAGAAAAGCGGAAAAGCTGGTGGTACTGTAATCATAAAGCATTTATGGTCAAAATCCTAAAATTAAATAGAAGGGAGACATACATTTAAATAACTTAGTTTCTCTTAGGTGTTCTGTAAGATTTAGGTTAGAATTTGGACTTCTGGGACAAAAAGCAAAACAAACAAACCCCACCTGATTCTCTCATTTTTCAAAATACCAAATCTAGTCTAACAGAGATGAACTGTCTATGCATGTGTACAGTTTGTATGTGTGTGCATGCATGTGCATGTATGTGTGTAAGAAATGTGATAGGTGAAGCTAGAAAAAAACCAACATTAGGTAAGAAAGTCTTGTGCAATGCCTCCTGGCATTTCATGCTGCAATCTTAATTTAAACAAATCTGTCTTGGAAAGTAGCCAGTTTAGATTTTTTTTAAACTAGACTTTCCAAGTACAGGTATCAGAGAAACGGTATGAAAGTTCAGTGCCACATCATCATATTATAAAGTACAGTAGTATGCAGAATATATTTCTGAAAATTTTAAAATGAGTATTATAATATTACAGCAACAGCATATTCATTACTGGCTTCTCAAAGCATATGCCATTTAAAAGTCTAATGAAAACAGATATTTTAAAATACCATGCAGTAGTGTAGGTCAAATCTTGGTATTATTTGCAGTTAAACTGCAGCAGAAGTTGGATAAGAAAACACAGTTGGGCAAATATAATGGGTCATATTTTTTAAAATTATAAATGTACAGAAAGATAATCTACTTACCATATAATTATACTGAGTACCAAAACATTCTTAACTAGCTTACAAAGCCAATAAGGTTGTGACTCATCTCATTTTAGAAAATAGTAAAGGACTGGTAATTGAAGGGACATTGATTTTTAGATAATTTGAATCGGAAATTCAGGACATTCATACATTCAAATGTATTCTGGATGATTACATGTTGTCCTCACTGTAAAACATTTGTCTTAAGGTTAAGACAGATGATTTTATGTGTGACTATAAGACTATAAGACTGGATTAATAGTTTCTAAATTTTGGTTTCCTATTGTTTTATCTGAAAATTTTTAGAAGTATATCATATGAGATAAAATTCTGCCTTTTGTATCAAATGATAAACCTGGGGACTTGCTATTATGAGCAATTTCAGTATTTGAGGGTGAAGGTTCGTTTTCTGAGCTTGTGGGTTGGTTTCCGAATGTTTCATTATCAGGCTAGGTAACATCTTCAGCTAAGATGTTAAACTCTCCTGAAGATGTTACTTAGCCTGGTAACGAAACGTTAGGAAACCAACCCACAAGCTTGGAGAACAAACCTTCAACTTCATCCTACACCCGAGCTACAGATATTTGCCACTATTGCAAATTTCAATATATCCCTGTATTGCTGGCATTGTATTTGTGGATGGGACAATGCCATTTCAAAGCAGCAAAAATTGTTTTGAGACACAGCAATATCTTAGTGCTTCTCTTCAAGAGGCAACCAGGGCTCCCATTGGAGAAGATTCTTGGCTTATCCTACCTCCCACTTCCAAGTATCCTGTGGTAGTTGCATGCTGGCATGATTAGATAATGAGTCCAAATGCATAATTGCCAAAGTACCAGCATTTAGATTTTGGAAGGCAATTGGAATCTGCCATTGTGGCAAGCTCAGAAATGTGGAAAAGTACTAAAGTTTTATTTACTTTTTTGTTAATCAAGAGGAGAAACAGATATGTGTTTAGGCATAGAGCTATGAAAGCAGATAAGGCAGTTTCAGACCAGAAAGTGAGCTTCTTATTAATTATTTAATCTCTTGGGTGAAGAGATCCATGAACTTGATTAGCTCATAGTTCTCTGGAAATTAGTAAATGTATAAAAATATCCTTGCTCAATATCAGATACATTTTACACTAGCGTCAGAAGAATTACAGGACAAAGAGGCTGGTAATTTAGAAGTGTCCTTATTAAGTAAATTACATGATAAACAAGGTTGATGGTGAAAGAAGGTAGCTCAGATCTTCAAATACATATTATGGTCTGCTATATTATTATTATTATTATTATAATTAAATCAGCAGAGGTACTTGTGGCACTTAAAGATTACATTTATTATTTTATAAACTTCTAGGACTGCTAATCAAAGACAAACAGTATAATCTGGGCAAGGCATATGATGTATGTATTCATTTATTAATATTAGATTTATTACTTTTAAAACTTTGAGAAGACTTTCCTGCTTTCACTGCAAAACATTAAATATAAATCCAAATGTTTTTCCACAGTTGGGATACTGAAATGTAGATTGTTTTACTTTGTGTATTACTTAAATCGTTTGTTTTGAGAAATCTAGGCAAACATGCTTTTCACAAAATCTTCAACATATAGCTAGGAACCTTAATGAAGTAACAATTAACAGTTCAGAACACACCCATTGTAACATTGAAAAAAACATATAACTATGAAAATAAATTGAGATTTTCATTCTCCATACCATATCTTGTACACATTGAATATTATAGCCACATGGGATAGATTTAGGTTTCTAGGTTGCCAGTTAACATATTCAAGAAAGTCTGGAAGTATGTGAAGAGTTTTAGTAGTCATACAACACCATTACAAATTTGAGGGCTACTATACTCCATAATTACTAGAAAAGTGTTATTTTAAAAACACTTGATAAAATTAGCCTACTGTTATGTAGCGAAATCTTTGTTGATACCATCTATCTTAAAAATTCAAAGTTATTTCATGATTATTTTAAACTTTCAACATATAAAACATATATTTCTTTTTTCCCTAGATGAAATAAAAGCAGAATTAGAAGAACAAAGGTAAGTAAATTCTCTGACAACACAATATGTTAAAGACTATTGACCATCTCATTTGAGATATTTGTACCGTTTGTTAAAATTGCAAATAGATTGGCATTTGATATACACCAAAATGTTATTTTGTTGTTTTGATAAGCTATATAAAGGTAAAACTTTAATGATTCCTTCTGCTAAGTGATATGTTTCCCATTTGCATCAAGACAGGGAGGAGCAGGTGGACAAAAATAGTTTGGAATGCTGAAGGAACTTTCAGAGTTTCCAAAACTTATTTACAACTATTTAGAAAAGTGAAGGATTTGAGGAAGGGGTACATGTTTAAGCAATTCTTGTGACTATGCATGGTTTACTTAGAACTGTCATTCTATTTCAGTTACTAGCAACGACTTCCACACTTCTGAAAGATCATACATACCACTTCCTTTCTTTTCAACCGGAATTTCTTTCCATACTTATAATTTATCTATTTTCTGCTATTCCTTTTCATCATTGTTCATATCAGCCATAATTTAGGCATGTAAATGGCAGGGACACAGCTAGTTTCTGTTTATTATGTATTTATTTATTTGCCTTTCCAATAATGTTGGCTTTTAACATATTCTGAATCTCAGTTTGCCTAATGATATGTTTTGCTTGTCATTAATATAAATCAATGGTTTTAGAAAGAATTCTAATGATTTTTAATACTTTTATGTTTTAGTTGATGATTATTCACACTGTATTTTTGTTAGTAGTTTTTTATCATCTTAAACTCCATAATCATATGAAAAAATAATATTGTAATAACATTATATACACATGTTATGACTTTCATGTTCTTAATTTATAATTTTGAGGTTGACAAAATTTTTACTTTATCTGCTTGTATGATGTGAGAATCAGTCCCTTTTTAAAAAAGAAATTTTAGACACAGAAGTGATGTCTAATAGTTTAAAAGACTATTTTAGTGGTAGCAGTATGTGTTTGACATTTTCTCACCCAAAAACTAATGATTTAACTTCTAAGTTAAATATAACAGTGAAGAAATACTATCAATTGGTTTGCATAGCAAAAGTATACCACATTACCATAACATACTTGATAAATGAAAGCACAAAATGAAATCTTGTTTGTTTTCTTGAGACAAGTGTTTATTCTGTGCAGCTACAAATTACTGTCTTTCTTGAACACATCTGTACACAAATTTTCATCAGAGAACAACCCCAATCGTTTGTATTTGGGGTGGAGTTAAATTGTCATCTTGCAAAAGGGAACTGGTAGTGACTTGGTGTTATAAGGAGACATAAGGAGTTCTCCTTGCCTTTGTGCTGAGTTTTAATAAGCATGGAAGTTGAAGATTATAACCCTAGGCTTCAGTATTTCAGTTGCCTGCTGACAAACTTAATTCCAAGCAGGTATGAAAAAGTGTAAGCTTTCTTACTCCCAAGTAAAAACAATTGGGATAAATAATAAATGATGAAAGTATTGAGCCCGTTAGATATATTTAACATGTAGAGGATAGTCTGATACAGAACTGGCACTAACTCTAATGTGAAAATAATGGATCAATTTATCACATCAAAATAATTTTCTTTGAATTTTTCTAATTAGCCAAGGCAGCGAAACCATACCAAAAGCAAACTTCATTGAAGCTGATAAATATTTTCTCCCATTTGAGTTGGCCTGTCAATCAAAATCTCCACGGATTGTCAGCACCTCTTTGGATTGTTTACAGGTATTTTCTTTAATTTAATATGTTATTACCTTTGGGTAAATTGATTTTACTTGCTGAGTTTATGTTCTACAATTGTGGGTATATGTGTGTGAATATGTATATAATCGTGCTGTAGAAGGAATTAAAACTTAATTATCTTTTCCTTTGTGCAATGTTTTGAACATTCCTGCTTGATATCTGTTGATTTAGTTTTTAAAGTGCTTTATTTTCCCACACATCATGCTTAAAATATTCTTTTTAATGCCATTTATGTGTGATGTAGGGTTTTTTTTTTTTTGAGGGGAAAAATAGAAGCAGATTGATTTTTTTCTCAAATCCCCTCTTTCCCTCTAGCAGAACTTTAATAATTGTAAAGTTCCATCCCCTTCCCTGATTTATTCATGAAGATGTTCTGGTATTTTGAATACATTAAGAGATCTAAGCCATTGAGGGCTTGAAAACGAGCATAATACTGTGGATATATATCTATTTCTTGCCTAGAAACTCATTGCTTATGGACATATCACTGGCAATGCTCCAGACAGTGGAGCTCCTGGAAAGCGCCTGATTGACCGCATAGTTGAAACAGTATGCAACTGCTTTCAGGGTCCTCAGACTGATGAAGGAGTACAGTTACAAATAATAAAGGTAATGTCTTATTGTACCTTTAGAAAATTGGATATTTTGTTAGTCTCAGTTTTTTGTTATTTCAAGAAAATCCTTATATTTATTTATAGATCATTTACTTTTTATATTCCACAACATTGATGTATCTCTTTGTATTTATGACTGTATGCCTTATTTAAGAAGTAAGTTCCTTATGGAACATAATAAAACAATTTTTAATGCTTTCTGCCTCCTCAGTTATTTTGCTAATTGATGTTGTATTCTGTGCATTCACTTTCATCTTATTCAATTCCCTTGTATTCAATTCCCATTTGGCATCTCATTTACTGCTGCCTGTTTTTAAGTGACTTTTTAAGTTGCAGCACCACCACCACTGTTTTAAGACTCTTTTCAAATTAAAAATTCTTGTTGTGAATGAACTTATTTGCCTTGATATTATCAGTATAATAGATGAATAGTTCTTGAAAATATTCCATATATTTCAAAATGTTTGTCAATGTTTTAAAATATGTATATATATTTTCAGAAACGTTCTCTTTTAAGGGCTTAAAATTGAATTTGAGTTACATATAACATTGAGCCAAATGTTATTTTTCTGTATGTAAATAGAAACAAATTGGTAATGGGAAGTATTGAGAAGGAAAGTATTTGGAATAGGGAGAAAATCTCAGACTTAAAACATAGTGTTAAATAGAGTGAGCTGAAAAGTTAAGCTCCCATTGAATTTTTTTGGTCTTGCTTTTGAACAGGCCAAAGTATATGAGTACTTTCATCCAATGTGCTAATTCATATAAACTGTAATTTACTGGCTTTATTCATCAGAATGGCAGTTCACTCAAGATGCCTCATCATAATCAAATCACACTACAGCATAAGATGATTTGAGAATACAGCCAAAGATCTGTAAGAATGTTACATTAATTCCTGGTTAAGTGGATAAGATTATAATAGTGTCATTTTAACAGCACATAAGAGTACAAGTTCTATGATACATACATGTTCCTAGATATACAGTTCTTGGACATTTCCACTAGTAATATGAAAGCAATACTATATGAGCTTAAGAAACAGAAAATGCAAGCTATAAACATGCAAGGATTGTCTTGTTTCATTTATAAGTCCTTTAGACATTAGACATAAAATAGCAGTATGATTTATCTGAAAAAAATCTGACATAAAATAGTTGTTACAGATGAGGTGGCATTTTCCCAAGCAAGAAATTGCTTCTGTCTTTGGGGTATATTTCCTGCCTTCTAAAAAGACGGATTTAAGATACATATACCCTGTTTCCCCCAAAATAAGCTACAGTATGTTTTTACACTTGCGCCTAATATAAGCCCTATCCCCCAAATAAGCCCTACTTAAGAGCCTGTGCAGCTGTCTGGCCACCCATTCTTTCTGGTTATTTGTGTTGCTGTGGCCGCGAAGTGGTGGAGCTGCCCTATGCACTCTGCACGGGCTCACTTCAGGGCCTCTGCAGCCAGGCCATCCATGCCCTGACACCTGCCTTGTGGTGGCAGCACCGGCATCCATGTGCAGCTAGAGCCCACGTGGCCACTGACCCACTTCTTCTGCTTGTGTGCAGCTGCAACTGAGCAGAAGGCTAAGTGGTGTGTAGGTGCCGCGGCCATGAGGCGAGGCAGGTGTCGGGACATGGATGGTCTGGCTGCAGGGGCCTTGAGGTAAACCAGTGCAGAGCATGTGGAGCAGTTCCACCCCTGCTCCTCACCTCGTGGCTGAAGCATCTGCACATAACTCAACCTCCTCCATTGTGGCCATGAGCAAGCAGAAGAAGTGGGCAAGTGGCACACAGGGTCCTGCTGGACTGGGCTGTTGCAATCACTGCTGCGAGGCGCGAAAGGTATCAGGGCATGGGTAGCCTGTCTGCGGGGGCCCTGAGGTAAGCCAGTGTGGGGCATGTAGGGAAGCTTCACCCCCACATCTCACAGCGGTGGCATTAGAAGCAAGCAAAAGTGGGCCTCCCGTACAATGAAAAAAATAAGACATCTTCGGAAAATAAGCCCTTGTGCTTAAATAACACCTGGTCTTATTTCCGGGGAAACTCGGGTATCATCTCTTTTTTAACCTTTATTAAAGTGCCAAATAATACATATTTTTTTAAAAAGATTTTGCCAATTTTCATTATTATAATGTCTATGTGCCTTTTTTCTCTAGGCTCTTCTCACTGCTGTCACATCTCCATATATAGAAATTCATGAAGGAACAATTCTTCAGACTGTTAGAACATGTTATAACATCTACTTGGCCAGTAAAAATCTCATTAATCAAACAACTGCCAAGGCTACTCTCACTCAAATGCTGAATGTCATTTTCACACGGATGGAAAACCAGGCTGTATGTAACACGTTTCTGTCTCTATCTTATATACACATCTTTAAGTACTGATATATGCTATTGTTTTTCTTTTTTTATATTCATGTTGTGCATTATTACTCAATTGAGAGAGTTTGTGGGGGGGGGTGGGGTTATTTGCAATTTGCTTATTTTAGAACTTGCACCACAGTTGTCATCGGTTTTCCTCATAATGGTGGGATATTGTGCTATCAATAGCTATCCTAATTAGAAAGCATTCCAAGGGCGGCAAAAATGGAACTTGGTAATTAAAAGTTTTAGGATTTAGGATAAACCTTAAAACTTCTATCTGCTGTTTTCTTCCCCACTTTTTCTTTATTTGGCATATTACAAATGTGATATTGTCTGAATCAGGCAAAAATCTAGTTAGTAAGATATCTTTGAGTCACAATGTACATTTTTACCTGTTGTTTCCTATCCAAGTCGTGGTTGATAATTACCGTATTTTTCAACACAAGAACACAAGAAAATGTATTATATATGAAATGTTATTTAAATTTAACTACCTAATCACATAGGCTTTGGGCGTTATTTTAAGCAATTAAAAACATACAACATCCAGGTAGTCTGGGTTAAATAATAATAATCATAACAACAACAACAACAACAACAATAATAATAATAATAATAATAATTGAAATCAAACCCCAGCCCGGAGTCTCTTGGAACATTAAACAAGGCATTAAAATATGTGGGAAAGCAGAAACATTTGTAACCACTTTAGAGTATTTAGTTAACGTTGCTTTCTGTTCAATATTTTTGGTAACATATTTTGATGTATGTTGTGCACACACTTTCATTTTTTTAAGATACAAGAGACAAGAGAACTAGAAAAATCAAATCAACAAAAACCCCAGTCTCCTATGATTCATACCATGTCAGGGTCTCCTAAATTTGGCCGATTGAAATATAGTCAACAAGAAAGCAAACCCTCAACTCCTGTGAAAGCAGACTTGACTAATGGAGAGCCTGAAAAAAAAGAAAATGGAGATGACAAACCACAGGATGATTCCACTTCTGCAGTACTTGGTAAATAAAACTTTAGTATATGTGGCTTAAAGCTTGAAACTCTGCTTCAATGCCAGAATTGCATTCCACTCACTTCACCTATTGTGTGCTAACTTCATTATAAAGACACTGGTTTGAATTTTGCAAAGCTCTCTATTACATCTTAACAATAAAACTATGAGATTGGCTTAGTCAACAAACCATGCAAAATATCTAGTATCTGAGGATGGCCTTGAAGAGCTGCTACTAAGGCAATGATCAGGCAAGCATGGCTTCAATCCATTCCAAGAAATTAATTTGAGTAAATGACCCAGATTGCCCCCCCCCCAGGGAGGAGGAAAAGCACATTCAGAATTGCAAGATTCTGTTACTGTAGATGTTTTAATTAAAATAATTTTAGATCTATATGATCTAAATTTAGATCTATTGGTTTTTTAGTCTGATGTGTCTTATAAAGCTAAGAGTGTTCAACATTATGTCAAAGAACCCTAACTTAGATGTAATGGCTAATTGAAGCTTAATACAAATCAGAACTGTTGCAGCAAGCCAGAGCATGATTTGGGAAGGGGAGGGGGGAAGAAATGTAATGCCATGGCACTGATACAGCTGCATAAATCATAGTTTTGGATAATTCTTCAAATGTAATCAAAGTAAAGTAAAATGATTAATCTAGAATGGCAATTTTGATTTATATAACTTTCTTAAGAGAGTATACTTGTACATTTTGATGAATTCATTTTAACATTCCATCGGTTTTCTTCTGTTGCCCATTTTAAAAACTCTAACACACAAGGTATTTTTTTAAAAAAATGGTTGTCTGTTGGCAATAGTCATATCAGTATATTAAAATAAAGTATGTAACAACTTTAGGATTTCTGTTCTACCATTGTTCTGTGTGTAAGGTATATAAAGTATAGTTATCAGTATAAATTTTCAGATAGGCTCTATCTCAACACAGCTATTGATTCTCAGTGATTTTTAATATCTCAGCACTGAGCAGGATGTATCCATAAGATGCAGTTCAGGGTACGATGTATGTTACAATTATGTGACATTGTGATATTCTAAAATGATATAGCATCCGATTTGCCTTTGAAGAAAGTGTACAGGTATCTTGGTAAACATGCACATTGAGAAATCTCCAGGAAGCTTCTGATAATTAAGCCTAATTACAACATTGAGGAAGTGTATAAGTCTCCTGTGCAAATTGGACATGAATGGTTAGTTTTTCCTAACTAGGCTTTATGGATTTACAAAACAAAACAGGGAGTACTTCTTTTTTTAAAAGGGGTGACGAATTGCAACTTTTTTTTCCAAATAACTTCTTAATATATATTTTATCAGAAGAAGAAACTGAAGGAGGCAAAGAAATTGTTAAAGAAATCTTGGAGGATGTGGTCACTTCAGCGGTTAGAGGTAAACGTTATTTGGTTAGGTCTCTGTCTTTCTTCCTGCCTTTTAAAAAAGAACATCCTCATTCTTAATTTTCTTCTTTAGCCTAGCGCTCTTGCTGAGAATAAGTTAAAACCAGAACTAATTGCCTTTTCACATAAAAGATTCTGCCTCTAACAATTCCCATATCATTAGAGGAAAACTTACTCAGTACTTCAGCAAATTTCTATTCTCTTAGTGTTTTCTATTGACTCTCTGAATTAAATTATTTACAAAATGCTTGGTATGTAACTATGGCAAACATAATTCTTCAGCCTCTTTAGACGAAGAACTTCTGAAGCAAAGTCTGCCTGAATCAAGTAGGATTTTGTCTGAGCTGGGAACTGCAGTTCTTGCTTCTCCAGGTGGCAGTCATGAAAATCAGCAAGCAAATGGAATTTCAGATGATAGACAGTCTGTCTCCTCCACAGATAATCTGGTAGGGGTTTTCATCATATCATAATTTGAATGTAAAACTCCTAATTTTGGGGAGAAGGAGGATGGTTTGTAGATAGGAATCTGAAGCTAGGGTTGGAGAAAGCTCTAAAATATTTGAAAGGGCAAACAAATGGTCAAAACCTATGCATTTCATTACCAATGTATCTGCTTAGGTTGGTATTTACTACTATGATAAAACAGATGCTGCCGTGTTTTGTTGAAGCATGAATTTGGAGCAAATTATAACAAAATGTACACGTTATTTTGAAACATTCGCCTAACAATCTGTTATGTGGTTAAATTGTACTTTATATCAAAGCTTTTAAAATTCCACCTTAATTACTTTTATAAGCAACTCAAGGTGGCACATATGCCTAATACTCTTTCCTCCTCCTGTTTTTCCACAACAACTCTGGATTGGGCTGTGAGTGAGTGACTGGCTCAAAGTCATCCACTGGTTTTCATGCATAAGGCCGGACTAGAACTGACAGGCTTTGTCTGGTTTTGCTCCATCTAATTAGCTGTAGCTATGATTTATTAACATATCCAAAAAAATTAGTTGTACTTTATTTTACTAAGATAGCATTGCATAAGATTTCCTATATTCTTATACTCTGATGATTTAGTTACTGTAATGATAAATATAATAAATATTGCTGTGTCATAGGTAAGCATACATGAATGTGCGGATTTTTTATAATGCATTTTTAACCCACCACAACTGGTTAGATATAATACATATTTTAATTCAAGTGATTGGATCTTAACCTTAAAACTTTCACACTTTTAATAGAAAATTATAATAGAAAATCCTAACAAAACAATTAAAAATACAATTAAAATGTTCAACAGGAGTTCAAATGATATAAATATATGTACTGTAGTTGGCATTAAGAAAAGTTTTGAGAACTGACAGAAAAATTATGAACATCTTTTTGAGCTTACACATTAATTAATTTCTTAAATGAATGAAATAAAGTAAATGAATGTTAGATTCAACAGTTGTAATATCTTTTATATCATCTTTATTTAGGATCTGACTAAAATAGATTGTAAGCTCAAATGATTCACATTCAAATTTAATCAATACCTATCTACTTGAATGCTATCTACTTAAATTGAGCGTCTGTGTTTTTACTGGTATTTTGTTGGAAAAAATGGGAAATTGTTAAAGCTGCATGAATCTCAGATCTCACACACACACACAAATACATACATACACACACACACAGAGTTACAAGTTCATTCTTGCTTAAGGTTACTCTCAAAAAAGTTGTTCTGCCTTTTAATGTTAGATTATAATCATCATTAAAGAGTCAAACATCTGTCAACTTTAGCCATCCTAACTAATTCTTCTGTGGCTTTGATGTTTAGGAAACTGATGTCCCTGGGCCTCAGACAGCTGCCAAGTTCTCCCATATCCTTCAGAAAGATGCCTTTCTTGTATTCCGGTCATTGTGCAAACTTTCAATGAAACCACTTGGTGATGGGCCTCCAGATCCAAAGTAAAAACTAAAATAAAATTTTTGATTTGTATTCTCTCCATATGCTAATACAGTTATCAGAGAACAAAATTAATCACTTACAATTTGATTTTACCTATTGATAACTGCTTATGTAGAAACTCTAAAGTATTTTAATAAAAAGAAGAAACATTCTTTTAATAATTTAATTTACTTTCTGACTGAATCTGCTGTTTTCCCAATGACATGTAGTACTAAGATTGTATATATTGTATAATCAGCTACAGATATAAAACTTGAACACCTTGCTTTTCTTAAGTGATCCAAGACTATCCAAGTACCGAGTTTAGGTTCTTGCAAATACCAGTGGGCCAAACAGATGCTTTTGGACCTATCAACTTACATGTTTTATTCTCAAGTGTCAGAAAAGGCAATAATATGTAGATTAGTTATTGAGTTATTGATATTGCTGCAAGAATAGAAGATGTATGTGTGTGCAAAGAAGAAAAGACAATACTAGAAGTAGCAGAATACATGAAAAGACATGTTGTGAGATTATTTTTCCAAAATAATTTGCTTTATTTCTTAGTTTAGTTAAGAATAAAGTCGAGTCTTGTAAGTTTTAGTGCCTTTAATAAAATAATCGTCCAATACTGCAGTGCTGTTCTCAATGGCATGTCATAAAAGAAAAGTTGGATATTATTTCTCTTGATATCTATCATGAAGTGAATTAGAATCTATCCATTTTAATTATTCACAAAAGTGGGGACATGATCAAAGATTTTGAGATTTCAGAGTCTTATTTCAGAGTAACATTCCACAAGTATCTTAGCAAAGAAGAAAATGCTCTTTTCTTTCTTTTTTTGTATTTAAGATCTCACGAATTGCGCTCTAAAATAGTATCACTTCAGCTGCTGCTTTCGGTTTTGCAAAATGCTGGTCCAGTCTTCAGGACACATGAAATGTTTATAAATGCAATCAAGCAATACCTTTGTGTAGCATTGTCTAAAAACGGAGTGTCTTCTGTTCCTGATGTGTTTGAGCTTTCTCTTGCAATCTTCCTTACCCTTCTTTCAAATTTTAAGATTCACTTAAAAATGCAAATTGAGGTAAGAATGTTTTGGATTTTTTCTTTATATTAAGGGATTTATATTCTTTATATGGTTTAACTTTTTATATGGTTAACTTTGTACTAAACATCACTGGTTCTGTATATGGTTTATCTCTTGGATGGATGTAATATGTTTCAAAATATATAATTTCAGCATTTTTTTAAAAAAATTGAATGAGTTTCACCAAGAAAGAACAATATATATGTAGTTGGAATTATGCTTATACTACAAATATTTTTGCTGCTTTTTACATGTGTGTTGAACAGGTGTTTTTCAAAGAGATCTTCCTGAACATTTTAGAAACTTCCAGTAGCTCTTTTGAGCACAAGTGGATGGTTATTCAGACTCTGACTAGGATTTCTGCAGGTAATTTGCTAATGTCTTAATAAACCTTATATTTCTTTGCTTTCCTAAAAACATATAAAGGAATATATGTATCTAAATGTAGGCATTTAGGGGAGATCCACCCCCCCCCCCAAAAAAATCTTGTAATTGTATCCTGGTGTTTGTGTCATAAGTTTTTCCTATAAGAGTTGCATGAAGAAAAAAATGTAGCTGATATGTGGGATTTTACTGTATTGAATACATTTGCACAATTTAATCTCCTGATAAGAATAGTAGGTTATACGATCCAGTCCAATATTTGTGGTCTCTGGAGGTTAACTCCCCTACATTAGCAAATTTACTAGCAAAATGAAAAAGTCAGCAGCACATTTTTTTTCTTAACAGTTTTTTTTCTTTAAAAAACCCTAAATTAAAATTTCTTCTTCTAAAGCAGGCTGAAAATTTCAGACCAACCCTCTTTGCTATGTTTCTTGCATCCTATTTTCTGATGCATGTTTACATCTGTCTTTACATCTGTTCAGGGGTTTTACTTAAGTATTGAAATCAGACTTCACGCATGGTTAAATAGCACCATATCCAAATCACCATTTAGAAGCAGTCTTACTAAAGGTGTTTTGGATATGAAGGACAAACGAGAACAAAAAGGACTATCCAGATTTGCATGAAGCATTCAGTCCCTTTTGGAAACTCAGGTCCAGGACTTTTATAAGGTTAGGAAACATTCCAATCCTGATATCATAATGCAAACAACCCACTCTCCTTTTCCTCAATATATGTTCTTGATTGCAATGGAAAATGCCTTGTGATATTGTATTGTCTCTCTAAACCATTTCCAGTAAACTGAATTTCATAAACTATATTTCCATTGTAGATGCCCAGTGTGTAGTGGACATATATGTTAACTATGACTGTGACTTGAATGCTGCTAATATCTTTGAACGGCTTGTAAATGATTTATCTAAAATTGCACAAGGACGTAGTGGACATGAGTTAGGCATGACACCACTACAGGTAGGATCTTCTTCTTGTTGTTTTATTCTGAAATTATTCATCACAATCAGTAACACTACCTCCTAAATAAATATGCATAAATGTTTAATAGTAATATATGTTTGTATTCTTGCTTCTTTGCACTAGTGTATCCATGTTATTCTATTAACTGGTGTATCATAGAGTTTAGGAGTATATTTACCTTGGACACAGATCCAGACTTGAGTAACTGATAGTGATAGAAGAGATAGCACTATAATCTATGCGTTCTTAAATCATGATTGAGTTTATTTTATACAAATCCATGGTATTTTTAGTCAATCAGCACTGCTCTTGTTTTAAAATAAAGCTAATGACCATTTTCAGTATAGTTGATTGTTCCCCACTCTTTTGCATGTAGGAACTAAGTCTAAGGAAGAAAGGTCTTGAATGTTTGGTCTCTATTTTAAAGTGCATGGTTGAATGGAGCAAGGACCTATATGTGAATCCAAATCATCAAGCCAGCCTTGGTAAGAAATCCAAAAACATACTTACATATTTTTCTTGCTTTCCACTTATTAATTGAGTCTGGTTTCCTGATCACAGAGTTTCACAAAATTAGAATTTTCTATGGTAATTTTTATAGTGCTGCTTGAAGGAGGTGGAAGTAGGATATGCCAGTTTTTCTCTATTTTTCTCTTTTTGTGAGAAATATTGAGAAACGTTATAGGAATTGAAATTCAACATGTCTGGGGGTCAACGTTGTAGAGAAAGCTAAAATGCATTTTTATGAGATAGCTGACTTCTAGTTTCGATTAACTAGCAACTTTTTGAATTTCTCAGTTTGGAACTATAGCATAGTTACACCATGGTAAGATGGGTGGTCCATGAATTTTAAAAACAAACAAATAAACATAAGATTATGTATAATGACAAACAAATATTTTTCTCCTGGAGTTCCCACATATGAAAAGCCAGTTTACATCATCTTGAACTATTCGCTCTGTGGGCTATTGGGAAATTTGGAGATTGGGAATACTGGTAGACTTGCATCTTGATTTTTATAGTTCTGATTTAAGTATGTGCAGCAGTCTAAATACATTTCTCTCAGTTGTATGTAGATTTTGAGTATGTCTTTTTTTTTATGTGCAGGCCCAGATAAACCTTCAGACCAAGAAATAGGGGAAGGAAGATGTTTGGAAATTGGAGGGCGAAGAAGCAGTGCAAGTTCTTTAGATTCAACTGTATCCTCAGGAATTGGGAGTGTTGGTATGCAGTCTGCTCTTGTTGATGATCCAGAACAATGTGAGGTCATCAAGCAACAAAAGGAGATAATTGAACATGGGATTGAACTGTAAGTTGAAATTAATGCTGGAGTAGTTTCCAATCAGTCTTTTCCTGATAGATGTGGAAAAGCAAACTTCCTCTGTTTCTCTGCCACAGAGAAAACTCTGTGGATGTGTAAGTGAAGTCCCCAGTAATCAAGCTTAGTTTGATGGAGACTTTATATTCTGCAGTATTTTTAATTATACAGTTCATTCTGAAAAGGGATTAGCTGAGGACAATGATGTGGGGAAATGCTTTAATAATATTTGTGCAGTCTGTAGAACCTTTTTAGAGTTAAAGAGTCTTTCTGTGCCACTTTAGGATGGGTTGTGTAATAAACATAACTCATTTTCTAAGTTCACTCAACACATTGAGTCATAAACTCAGCTATGTTAGTATGGATTTCCATTATATGTCAACAAAGGCACAGAAAGTAAGTTAAGTATGTTGCACATACAGTATATAACTTTCCTACTTCTGTTAAGCTTGTTTCATGAAGTCAGTCTTGCACCAAGAGTACAAGAGTCACAGTTTACACTTTTTCCTCTGCCTTCTGTGTCTTACCTCCATCAAATAGATTTAACAAGAAAGCCAAGAGAGGACTACAATATTTGCAAGAACAGGGAATGCTTGGAGAAACAGCTGAAGACATAGCACAGTTTTTTCATCAAGAAGAGCGCCTGTGTTATGTAAGGTTACATACATTAACAAAACCTTCTTCAAATTGCGCCTTACATTTTCATGTGATTCTCGCAGGTTTTTGTTTTTCATGGTGTCACGGAATCTAAATATTAGACTAAGTATTTACTAGTTGTATTCAGATGCTTCCTCTTACCAGAGCCTAAGAACATTGATGTCCAGTTTGGCAACAAGGTCACCACAACCCTCTTTGGAAGTTGTTACTCTGGCATTCACTTATGGAATCATTGTGAGGAATATACTGAGCATCTGACAGATGAAATTGCTCTGATTCTCTCCGCATCAGATCCTGGCCTTGATGTAGGGTTGATTCTGTTTCAGGACCTGTAGTCCCAAGGGTGGGAGGTCCCATCTCCTGGTTGTTTTCACAATAATGATACCTTCCTTGAGTCCTATGTATTTTAATTTTTGCATCTTTTCTGAGAATTCGTTTTTAATTTATTTTAAAATAGTTCATTACAGAATCACTTGCTGAGATGGGAAGGCATACAAATTGAATAAATAACATAAAGAACACACATACCTAAAATCTCTTAGAGCTTGTTAATGAGCTGTCTTGTTCTAATTTTATAGGCTCTTTTGATCAGATGCCAAGTAAGTTTGAAATGGTGTGACTGTTTACTTAGAAATAATATAATGCACATAAAAAGGAGAGGAGACATCCCATACACTGGCAAATTCACCTAAATTGTTTCCCCATATTTTGTTTATCTGTGTTGAGTATAATTAATAATGCTTGGATGTGGATCTCTCTCCCCCCCCCCAATTAAAACACATGATGATAGGCCCTTCAAATGGTGAGTTCTATAGCAATAGTAATCAAATATGGTACTCTTGTATTCTATTTATATGTCCTACCAGTAGGAATAAAAATAATCCACAGCAACTAAGATTATAAAGTTTTAAAAATGAAGCATTAATAACACTCTTTCTTCCATTTTTTTTGTTTTTGTTTTCTCATGTTAGAGCCAAGTGGGAGAATTTCTGGGGGATAGTAACAAATTTAACAAGGAGGTGATGTATGGCTATGTAGACCTGCTTGATTTCTGTGGAAAGGACTTTGTCTCTGCTTTACGCATATTTCTGGAAGGATTTCGGTTACCTGGTGAAGCTCAGAAGATTGACAGACTAATGGAAAAGTTTGCTGCTAGATATATTGAATGCAACCAAGGGTAACTTGAAATATATGGTGTATGCTGTATAATACTTAAAGGGCTGAAAGAGATCAGGGAGACAAGGTGCAAGCCTACTTATGGAAGCTGTTTGATGACTTTAGACCAGTCACAAGACAGGAAATCTAATGAAGAAATACATAATGTTATAATGCAAGTGACTGCATTTTTTTAAAAAGCCTCCATTAAAGGAAAACTGAGGAGATGATTAGCTATGGCAATTGCCTTGCTATCTAGTTTCACAAAGCAGAACATGCTAATATTTCTTTTTTAAAAAAATAAGCACGTTACTTATCAGCTACCTCAATCTGGCATTCTCCAGATATGGTGGGAACTGACGTCCAGCCAACTTGGCTAATATACCCTCAAGACATATTGAGGTTTTCAAGTTAGAATTTGTTTTAGCGCTTTAAAATAAAATTGTGATTACATTTTTTCAGTTAGATACATATTTTAAATGTGGAAATGTTATTCCCCAATGCGAGCAAAATTATAGAAAATGATATTTTTCTAGAGGTTTTCTGTTTATATTTTGTGGTAGTTCTTTAATAGGGTGAATTACTGAGATACAGTAGACATTCACAATTATCAAGTTCCCGTTTTTCTGTGCTGAAATTGGAAGAAAACCTGGAGAAACCTCCAGTTACAGATAATGAATAAACAATTTCAATTTTTCTGTATGAGTGACATTTTTAAAATGAGTATTTTCAATAAGAATCATTTTGTATATATGAAGGGGGTAATATAGACAGAACTGTAATATTCTAAAATCCTGCTTTTTTTCTTCTTTTCTTTCCAGCCAAACTCTCTTTGCCAGTGCCGACACTGCTTATGTTTTAGCATATTCTATTATAATGCTGACAACAGACCTGCATAGCCCTCAGGTAAACATGTAAAGAAAGATGTTGCCAGACAGGTACGGTTGAGTTTCTAGGAACTTAAAATCTTTTTTACTGACATTTGAATTTAACAGGTAAAGAATAAGATGACAAAAGAACAATACATTAAAATGAACCGTGGGATCAATGATAGCAAAGATCTTCCAGAAGAATATCTGTCTACAATTTATGATGAAATTGAAGGAAAGAAGATTGCAATGAAGGACACAAAAGAATATTCAATCACAACCAAATCTACTAAACCGAGTATGACTTTCCTCTAAAAAAATCTTAGCTTTTCTTAGTATGCCATTACTGTGTGGATTAAGCAATTAAATTGTTGTGAGTTAGCCAAATCTTCATTTGTTACACTGGGCCAACATAATTTGTAGCCACTGTTATCTCCTAAATGGTAACATAAAATATCTACTAAAACTTCTTGGATGAAGAATGTTTACAAGATTTAAAATCATTCTTTTAAAAACTTGAATCTAACCTGGCCATTGGTGTGCAGAAGTAGCCTGTTCTTTTACCTGATCCTCTGGCATTGCTTGGGAGTCAACTTGGAGACTCCCTCCCCTTCTACCTGCCACCTCTTCTAGCCTGGACAGTTGATCCTCAGGATAGGAAAGGGAACAGGCAGGGGACTAGGGATGAATTCTAGCAAATGGCTAGACCCTGGGTCTGTTTTATGTTCCTTCCACATCACAAATCTCATGTTATCACAAGAAATATCGGGCAGTTTTGAGAATGAGATTATTCCAGTGGAGGTTGCTACTGTTACACTTCTGTTTGAAAAGGTAGGGTATCTGATAATAGAGAGTAATAATCCAGAATGAGAAACAACAATGGAAGCCAATATTAACGATTGTAGGAGTTTCCAGGAGCACTTAGGGCCTGTTTGTAATAGAAGAATAACTTTAAACAATAAGTTAACGATTGTAACTTATCTTTAGAGTGTATTGGTGATTTTATTGCTTACAGATAATCCTTGACTTAAAGTCTGAAATGGT
Source organism: Thamnophis elegans (assembly GCF_009769535.1). Taxonomy (NCBI): domain Eukaryota; kingdom Metazoa; phylum Chordata; class Lepidosauria; order Squamata; family Natricidae; genus Thamnophis; species Thamnophis elegans. The sequence goes on from NC_045545.1 coordinate 77,477,666, forward strand.
ATAGAATCTCCTGCTTGAGCAGCAGGTTGGACTACAAGCCCTCCCAGGTCCCTTCCAACTCTATTCTGATTGACATGATCAAAATTGAGTCCAAAATTTCTGCTTCTAAGTTGGGATTCTTTGGGAATGTAGAAAGTATATCTTTTCCTAAGGTCTATATGCTGCCTTGTTTAGAGTTGTGTGTGTGTGAGTGTTTAAAAACACATCTGGGTAACAAGATATTTTTCAGGTGTAGCCAATGAGAAGCAGCGACGGTTGTTATACAATCTAGAAATGGAACAAATGGCAAAGACTGCGAAAGCCCTCATGGAGGCAGTAAGCCATGCAAAGGCACCCTTTACTAGTGCAACCCATCTGGATCATGTCAGACCTATGTTCAAAGTAAGTGTGCAGTTAAACTTAAAGGTATTTAATACGGTTTTCAAATATGCCAAATGTAAAACTGAAATTATATCTGCAAAGTGTCTATTTAATAGGTGGGGCATTTAGAATATGCAGTGACCCATCATGAGTGTAAAAGACAGGCTGGAAATAATGGAAACAATGTATTAGATATAATATATTAGACTTTGCTATAGGCAAAATTAAAAAAAACATATTTAAAAACTTATTTTATTTCCTGGTTTAAGGTTAGGGTTAGGAGAAGCAGTCACTTTTGTCTTTATACTAGATTGTTCTTTGGTGCAATATGCATTTATATGATAATAAATTTAAAACTATTTATTTTTCTCTACCCTTTCAACGTTAGCTTGTATGGACTCCATTACTTGCTGCTTATAGTGTTGGTCTTCAGAACTGTGATGATACTGAAGTGGCCTCATTATGCTTAGAAGGAATACGATGTGCTATCCGAATAGCCTGCATTTTTGGCATGCAGGTTGGTATAGTGTTGTCTTATGCATACTGTATCCTATGTTAAACATTCTGAAATTACCAAAAGAATATTTCTTAGCCTTGGTCTAAAGCTATGTAAAAATCTAGCAGTTAGAGGCTGTGCCTGATATGCCAAACCCCAAGTTAAATCTTTGGCTTCTCAGAGGGTAGAAAAACTTCTCTGTGGAGCCTTGTAGAAAAATTACCTGACTATTACTTACCGTATCCGACTGGATATGATTTATGGCAGTTTTCTCTTTAATTCCATTAATTCAAATACTTCTATGTTTCATATACTCCCATTCACATCTGCATATCAGGCTACCATGCTTAGCTAGCCTTAGATAACTTTGTTATATAAGCCCATATGATTTCTTTTGAGGAAAATTTTTATTACAATGGCTTATTTCAACTTTGGTTTTTTATATTTTAGCTTGAGCGAGATGCTTATGTTCAGGCACTTGCTCGCTTTTCCTTGTTGACTGCCAGCTCCAGCATCACAGAAATGAAGCAGAAGAACATAGATACAATTAAAACACTTATTACAGTGGCACACACTGATGGCAATTATCTGGGAAATTCTTGGCATGAGGTAAATCATCACCATTTGCAACGGTTTTTTTTTTTTTTTTTTTTGCTGGTTTCACATATTTATGTCCAGTTCCTGGCAAAAAATTCCCACTGAGGAAAATGATTTGCTTAATGACCACCACATTTGTTTAACAAAAGCTGCAAAAAATCAGGTCCAGTTGCATTATTGCATGATTTAATAATTGATTGCCTTATGATTGCAATTCCAAGCTCATTTATGGCCATAAGTCAAGGATTACCTGTAAGATGCTATTTACCAACTTAGAACAGAGGAGTGGGCAGAGCAGGCATATTGTGGAATTCCAGCTGGTGGGGTACAGAAGTGCCTTCTCTTCCAGGGCTCCTGCCCTTTGAAACATGTGGCCTAAGGTGAGATTTGCTACCATCCTCCCAACTGTTTGTAAGGGCCTGAAGATCTGCTTCTGCCAGCTGGCTTGGGGTGCAATGGGGAAATATCACGTTGGAAATGGTTGATAGATCCCACCTTCCCCCCATACATTCTGTGCCCTCCCTTCCCCATTTATCAGTCATAACCTGTATTTTTATTGTGCTTAAATATATACATATTTTTATTGATTTATTGCTTTTAATGGTGTAAGTTGCCCACAGTCTCCTCACAGCGATAGCCAGCAAATACAGCTAGCTAGCAATATCATTAAGTCCATAAAATAGATAGAGACTAGAGGAAAAGGTTTAAGTGGGTGCCATAAGTTATAACACCAAAAAATAGGAAAGATCAAGCCAAAATTTGAAACTATATAATACATTTAAAATAGGAATTTACCTTACATTTTGGAAGTTCTTCACTTAGAAAGTTTGTTGTTATTAGATTTAATAATACTGAATTTGCTTTCATTAGATTCTAAAATGCATCAGCCAGCTGGAGTTAGCACAGCTGATAGGAACTGGAGTTAAAACACGCTACCTCTCTGGGTCTGGTCGTGAGAGGGAAGGGAGTCTCAAAGGTTTCACATCTGGAGGAGAAGATTTCATGGGACTTGGACTGGGTGAGAGTTTGACTCCCTTCTTAGACCTATAGTTATACTATTCTGTGAGAGCATTTTGTCAATGCAGTAAATGCTCAGTTTTTTTTATTTCTAATGGATCTAGCTATTTCAACCTAATTGCACAAATGTTTTAATGCAATTTATGATAATAAACATAAGAAATTGAACACACATTATAAATCATTTTTCATCTTAACGTTAGTCATGTTGTCATTCTATGAACCGCTAGAACTAAAGTCCCCTTAGCAGCTGAATCACATGTAATTTTTACATGCAATATAAAATGTAATATATTAAAATGGTCACCTCAGTCAGCCAGTTTTGTAATTTTTTCAACATTTCCTGCTATTTTTCCAAATGTTGAAAATATATTGAATCAGAGTGAAATAGCCTTATAATGGATCCTAATAGTGACTTATCTTTTATATATAACATCTTAATTTTGGTCTTTTTAGGTAACTTTGTTGGTGGAAGTGTTGATAGAAGACAAATAGCCTGCATTCAGGAATCTGTGGGAGAAACCAGTTCTCAAAGTGTGGTGGTAGCAGTGGACAGGTATAGTATTGTTACTGAATAAAGTATGATAAATTATTTCAGTATGATGTAACATTGATTTTGGGATTCACATACTATTTAAATACTTTTTAAATAAATAAATAGTATCACAATTTGGTTATATTTCAGTCAAAATATGAGATTTAACATTGGAGAAAATGTTAATTGTTGTTTAGTTGTTTTAGTTTTTCATACTAAACGACAGTTGCAACATCCCCATAATCATGTGATCAAAATTCAGATACTAAATCATATTTATAACGATTGCAGTGTCCCAGGGTCATGTGATCACCTTTTACGACTTTCTGACAAGCAAAGTCAATGAGGAAAACAGTTTCGTTTAATCTGTTACTAACTTAACAACTGCAGTGCTTCACTTAACAACTGTGGCAAGAAAGGTCAAAAAATGGGGCAAAACTTACTTAACAATTATCTTATTTAGCAACAGAAATTTTGGGCTCAATTGTGATCATAGGTCAAGGACTACCTGTACTATATAGAAATTCTGTTTCTTCAGTATAGTATCAAATTCAGTCTTGTACCATGTATTTAATATTCTGTATATTGAGGATTAATACTGCTTCTCTGCTTTTCATAGGATATTCACTGGTTCTACTAGACTAGATGGAAATGCTATAGGTATGTTGTAAAAAATTCTGATGAAATGAACAATAACTTTATCAGACCTTATCATATTTTACATGTCTTATTTCTTAATATTATAGTTGACTTTGTTCGATGGCTGTGTGCGGTTTCCATGGATGAGTTGGCTTCCCCTCACCATCCCCGAATGTTTAGCTTACAGAAAATAGTTGAAATCTCCTATTATAACATGAATAGAATTAGACTGCAGTGGTCCAGAATATGGCATGTAATTGGAGATCACTTTAACAAGGTATGTTAAATTTTAAACACTGCAAAACTTCTTTGATACAATTTAGATATGAAAATCAATTTGTATGTACTTGTTTTAATTTAAGACTTATAAGTTTTTGTAGCTGATGGAATACTGATTTGCATTATAAAGTGTTGACATGGAATCATCATAGTGTACCCTGCGCAGCTCATACATGGATCATGACAGAAAATGTCAATTTTTACAGGGATTCGAGTCTTTCAGCCTGGAGAATTTACGTAGCAGATTGGCAAAATTACACATTACTTGTATAAATACCTAATGTCTGTTGCCTATAATTTTATTCTAAATTTTCTTGTGATTTTAAGATGGAAAGCTCAATATAATTGCATTTAAATAAAATGTAATGCTGCAATAACTCCAGTAATGTAATCCATAATTTCAGATTTCATAGTGTGATGAATAATTATTATGAAGATGTTTGCCTTAGAAATAAGGCAAGAAAGAATTTAATGTGCTAAAAGCTTTTAATTATATGTAAAATTCACTTTTATAGCATGTAAAAGTATACATGGCATAAAAATGCTTTATAATTAAAATTACTGTACTGTAATTACATTAACTGTAGTACTGTTCTGTACTACAATCTGTTTGTTTTTTTTATTCTATGTGTAATTTGCCTTAAGCTACTAATATTTTAAGATTACTTAGGCTTGAGTACTTAGCATTTATTTAGTTGTATCTTGATTAGAATTATATCAACAGAATTTCCTGCAAAAATGCAAGTTTAGGATTATGATGATCCTTTTTGAAGAGCTTCAAATCTGGATTTATTCTGATTATGTCTGTTGCCTAAAGTCAAAGACAGTTACAACAGATGGAAGCATTGAATTTCAGTAGTCTGATCTATCTAGGATTATTCTTCTTTAAGGGAATTCCTGTTTTTCTCATTTATAGGTTGGCTGCAATCCTAATGAAGATGTGGCAATTTTTGCAGTTGATTCTTTGAGGCAACTGTCCATGAAGTTTCTTGAAAAGGGGGAGTTAGCCAATTTTCGATTTCAGAAAGACTTTTTGAGGCCTTTTGAGCATATCATGAAGAAGAACAGGTCTGTTATGCATCTTGTAATGTAAATGTTTTCTTTTGCTTATTTAGTATATATTAATGCTGTGCAGAAAAAGTTCTCTAATAAAATAGTATTTTCTCTTTAGATCCCCAACTATTCGGGACATGGTAATACGCTGTATTACTCAGATGGTGAACTCTCAAGCTGCTAATATTCGCTCAGGGTGGAAAAATATGTTTGCAGTGTTTCATCAAGCAGCATCTGATCATGATGGGAATATTGTGGAGTTGGCATTCCAGACAGCAGCACATATAGTTAGTAAGTAAATGTTATGAAAACTAATATCCTCAAATCAATAATGACCATATTTATATAGTAGAAATACCATATTTTTCTCACTGTAAGATGCACCGGACCATAAGACACACATTAGCTTTAGAGAAGGAAAACAAGAAAAAAAATATCTGTCTCTGCCTCCCAGCATCCATCTGGTATTCATCTAATTAGTGTCCTTGCAGCAAACCTGATCAACTTCAGCATGTTATTGCAGCCCCAACACGTGGCTCGTTAGGGTTTCGTTGCACCCACTACTGGTCAACTGAGCTGAGCTGCTGCTACCGCTGAGGAACACTGGAGTCTTTGCTACTGAACAGCTGATTTACGGTTGTATCGGCCTCCCAGAATACTGCCGATCACCTGTTCTAAGCGACAGGGATGGCGGCCACTGATCGCCATGCTGCCGTTGCCATTCAGCGGCGGTGAAAAGTATTCCGGGAGGCTGATCCAACCACCAATCAGCTACTTGGCAGTGAAGGCTCCAGTGTTTTCTCTGGTGACGATGGCTGTGGTGACAGGCGGCAAATGCCACTGCCACACCAAACCCCCCCCCTCGCTGCAATATCCGCTCTATAAGACACACAGACATTTCCACCCACATTTTTGGGGGGAGGAAGTGTGTCTTAGAGTGTGTAAAATATGGTAATGAAATTTGAAATATACTGTTTTCTTGGGTATGCTACACATGTATTTCTCATTTCTCATGAGTATGGGCTTGGTGTCAGTTCTCTTCAGACTGTTCAGATTACTGTACGAGAAAATTCACTGACAAAAGAATGATTACATTTGCATGAAACTAATTTGTTACTTGGTTGACACTGTCTACTTGCTGGGCCATGTAAATATAATTAATTACAACTTGTAAGATATGCAGGCTTGATATAGCTGGTCAGTTTTCAAAACAGATTCTTTGACTTTTTATTATTATATCAAAGATAAATGTTTCTTTCTAATTCATATGCTTTCCTTGAGCATGAACTACCCAAGATATCCCATAGTAATGTAATTTTTTTTAATGGCTTGTTTTTCCTTTCATTTTCTTCTACAGCTACTATCTTTCAACAGCATTTTCCTGCAGCCATAGATTCATTCCAGGATGCTGTCAAATGTTTATCAGAGTTTGCCTGCAACGCTGCCTTTCCAGATACCAGTATGGAAGCAATTAGACTTATTCGTTACTGTGCAAAATATGTTTCTGAAAGACCACAGGTATTTCTTTTAATTTTTATTTCTCTGGATTTTTAAACTCCAAATTAATATTTCAAGAGAATTTTTAGAATTTTTTCCATTATTTCTTTCCTTTTTAAAACTCCAGCAATTTTTAGGACCAGTGCTTACTGGTTTTTCCTTTTAAAACTGAAACTTGCCATTATTGACTTTAAACTTGTTTACAGTTCTGGCTGGAGAATACCAATATCATGATTTACGAAACTAGATTTTTAGTGAATGAATAATATATTTTCAAATATAATTTAAGAAGGCTTATGTCTCCTAACTAATTACAAATATATTTATAAATAAATACATTATAAAACATGTTTCAATTTAAATTTTGTTTTACCAGGAAACATGAATTTGTTGTAAAATGTAGATTTACCTGCATTTAAAGTCTTTTAAAAACATTTTCTAATTTTGTTTACCTTTTTTATCAATTGTGCAGCAAGATCTGATTAAATGGTACTGTATTTATACTGATTTACCAGCTCTCATCTGTTCACAGGTTTTGAGAGAATATACAAGTGATGACATGAATGTAGCAACTGGAGACAGGGTTTGGGTTAGAGGATGGTTCCCTATTTTGTTCGAACTTTCTTGTATCATCAATCGGTGCAAGCTAGATGTGCGGACAAGGTAATGAAATGTTGTGATTATAATTGTTAGTAAAACATATTTTCTCTTCATTCTTTTCCCAAAAGATAAATTTCTGATGGCTGTTTTTCTCACATTGTAGGGGTCTAACAGTTATGTTTGAAATCATGAAGAGCTATGGCCAAACATTTGAAAAGCACTGGTGGCAAGATCTATTTCGAATTGTATTTAGAATATTTGACAACATGAAGCTTCCAGAGCTGCAAACAGAGGTATTGAAAGCAACGCTGTATTATCTAATTAGTTTAGAATGCTTTAAAAAGTTACATAAAACAAGAATAACAGCCAAATATAATAATATGTTTCTGATGGTTTGTTTGAGAAAAGAAAGGCTTTAAAATTAAAACATTTAATCTAGTATTTTCCCTGTATGTTAAAGTTTAATTGCCACAATCCCTAGTTACCACAGTTCTAATATTCAAAATTACAAGAGTTGGAACAAGGCAACTGGTTGGAATAAGCTAAGTTATAAGGCTTTTGTAGTGGAGAGAATACATCTAGCAAACAAAATTAAGACTAATTCCCCCAACCCACCCCTCTATCTTTTAGATAGGACCCAGGTCAAATCCAGTTCATCTCTTTGCCTAATCCCATCATACCAAAATTGAGCCTCCCTGCTCCAGACAAAGCCCCACTGTATTCCCCTTTAAAGCAAAGAAGGGTCATTTTGCCTGATAATAGAACTGACTCCAAAGACACTTATAAGGGCTGGCCTAGCTTCCCCTAGCTTCAGCTAATTGTTGTGGTCCGGTGGTGGCCTGCAGAGCTGGCAGCAGAGTCAGACAGTGAGGAGGTTGGGGAGGAACATGGGCCAGGCCTGGAGTCTGGGGAAGGCTCGGACGAGCCTCTGCGTTGGAGGCAGAGAGGGGGCCAGGCCCATCTGGGAGTTATGTGCTGCTTCCGGAGCCTCCAGTGTCTGACATCAGCGAGGCAGAGGTACAGGGGGAGCCTATTCTCAGTGCGCGCATGTACAGACTTCCAGAAGGCAAGAGCAGTTAAGACAAAAGGGGCAACTCAGGAGTAAGGCTTGAAGATGATTGGCCCTTCCCATAAGACATAAAGGAGGAGCAAAGGGACGTGAGTCTTTGCAGGAAGCAACTTTATTCTGGTCGGTTTAAACTCTGAAGCTCTGTTTTGACTCTGTGCTTCCTTTGGCCTTGCAAAACTAATTGGCAATTAGGTCTTTGGCAGCGTTTCAAGGGAGATAAAGGTGGGTGCTTATCAGTCTTATCCAGAAAGACTGTGGAAGATTTCTGTCGGACTATTCACAAACTCTTTGTGACTCATTACGGGCTGTGAATGAACATAATTCACAGCCGTTGAAATAAAAAGAGGATTTTTGGGACTAAGGGTGTGATTTTTACTATCTCAAGAAGCCTAGGTCAGAACACCAATCAAATTCCTAAGGTTTCCAACCTCTATAAAATATTTTCCTTTTCCATTTTTCAGGATCCCTCTTTCTTATAAAGGAGCCATGCCATCTAATGATAATTGTAATAAACATAGTGCTTTCTTTTGTGCTCTTTCTTCAGAGTGAATAAATCCACAACACTTAGTTTGACCTGGTATGTGAAAGTATATAGTGATGGTTTTCATTCTTTAGTTCTTGAATCTTTGTCAAGTGGAAAGGAAATATCAGGCACTCTGTTCTTCAGATAGCCTTCCAGTTATCATTTACATGGCAATATATGGTGATTCCTTGGCTAATTTTTTTTAAAAGAATAAATTCTAGCATTTGTACTATTGATATAAGGAGAGGTGAATTTGTAAACACAGGTAAACTAAATATTTTTATTAAAGTGATTATTATATAATCAGAACCCTTCCCTGTTAGCAATCAGAAACATACAACCTTTGATTCTTGTCTCCATAGAAATCTGAATGGATGACTACTACCTGTAATCATGCACTTTATGCAATCTGTGATGTATTTACCCAGTTCTATGAAGCTCTGAATGAAATTCTTCTTGCTGACATATTTACACAGTTACACTGGTGTGTAAAACAAGGTAGCTTATTTACATATGTGTCACTTTATTCTGAATGAATATTTTGGGAGCAGCTGTGTGTGAAATTAATCTTCCTCTTTTTCCTCCATACTTCCTTGCATTTCTAAAAAAGGATGAATCTGAAAAAAACTTTTTTTTTTAAAAAAAGACAAATTACAGTGAAAAAGAATAGCATAGGTTTTCTGTTTTGCTAATGTGGTATTGTATTGATAACAATATCTCTTCCTTATTGCTTCTTTAACAAATTATTTATTGCATAGCATGTTCTTTCAGTAATCTAGGAAATGGTCTTAAATGCTATGTTACTTGTTAAATATTGCACATGTTATTTTAAATATTTTTTACAAATGTCAACATTTTTTGTTTGCAATCAAGCTGCAGAAGTAAATTCTTATTTGAAAAATGAACTCATAACCACTTTATATATACTTTAAAGCCATGTTTAAATAAAAGGTTTTGCAGATTTTAAAAAGAACAAACCTGTTTGTTGCCATGAAAAGATACAAAGAATGGCTTTTGCAGTTCTATTACATTCCATTTTCCCCTTTAAAGAAAAATCATTGTGAGCATTTTTTTTGCCCCTTCTCAGATGTGCAATATGAGACAAAGGTAGTCATAGTCTCACACCAAAAAATACTTGCAGCTTTTGGTTTAGATTTTCTATATCACAACATTGCTGGAGTGCAAATATATTTTGGTGCAAGGACCAAAGGATAATATAAAGCTATTATCAGATTTGGAATAGTATACTTTTTCTTTTCTTCCTTCTGTTCCTTGAAACAGTTTATCCTCTTGCTTCTTAATATTAGCCATGGTTTTCTTCTTTTATATTTATAGTTTTGGGGTACAGGGATATGTGTGGAATAAATTTAAGCAACCAAGCATGGTTCTTATTTGGGTTCCATAAAAAAAATACCCAGACTTTGAAACCATTGAAATCTGCGAGTAGTTTGTTCCATTGATTTCAATGGAAAGTAAGTACAGCTTTTTGTTTTGTTTTAAAATGGACTTTGGATTATGTTTTCAGGGAACTGAATGATTAGTAAGCACCATAATTCTGTATTAGTATAACTATATGAAGAATGTTGGGTAATCAAATGGTTGGGAACTATTTTGGAGGAGAAAGATAGAAGTATCAAACTCTCACTAACTATCAACTTATTTTCAGTTGTGCAATAGACTTATCACATTTGGAACCATCTTATAGCACAACTAGTTGTCAACTCAAACTGTACAAGTCTCTGATGTTCTTGTGATAAATGTTCTTGCTTTCATTTGTGATTTATTTTTTCTGTAGACAATGAACAGTTGGCTCGATCAGGTACGAACTGCTTAGAAAGTCTGGTAATATTAAATGGGGAAAAATTCAGTCCTGAAGTTTGGGACCAAACCTGCAATTGTATGCTAGACATCTTCAAAACTACCATTCCTCATGTGTGAGTGTACAATATTTCTTTAATATAAATTATGCCAGTGTTTTACATTTCAGCACTATTATCTGATTTAAACATTTCTTTTTTGAAGTTTGCTGACATGGAGGCCAGCAGGGATGGAAGATGATTCATCTGAAAAACACCTGGTACGTGCTTTAGTTTTTTACCTACTAAAGATACATGTGACAGCTTCACATTTATTGACATTTCACATGGAAATCAAAATTACAAGACTATTCATTTTCCTGTTTCTTAGAATCTGTATTCCAAGGTATTAATCACATAAACAAAGAAAAAATAATGCCAAGGAGCAGCTATATTATACTTTTATTGTGAAATGTCTGAAAAATTTAAACTGTCTTGAAACTGAGATTTGTGACTAAGATGTAAAAGAGGTTAACACAGATGTATTTTCTATTAGGAGGTAGACCTGGATCGCCAGTCTTTAAGTAGTAAAAATGCTTCAGAAAGAGGGCAGAGCCAGTTTTCAAATCCCACAGATGACAGCTGGAAAGGAGGCCCTTATTCAAGTAAGTTTGCATCTCACACATTGATGCATACATTTTTATTCCAGCCCTTTGGAAGGTAAATCTTCAGCACAAATTAAGAAGTGCAAGTACGTTTGCAGCAGCAGCTACATCCAATTTTTGGTAGATGAAGATACTGTTGTTGCTCCCAGAGTCTCATATTTGATTTTATAATATTACAAAGGGTGAGAGAAACAATTGTGGCAATTTACCACAAATTGTTTTATTCACCATGATTCTGCCTGCCCTGTAAATGCTTTGAGGAAGCACTTGCTTAAGGCCTGTCAGTACAATATGTAGGACTTCTCTGTGACAAACCTCAAAATCTTGGAATATGTTGTCTTGAGAAATAATTGGGTCTGAAAATTTTCCTTTTAAAGTAAATGTTTGATCTGAGATCATGGTTGCTCATGATTTTATCCACATTGTGTTGGTTGGTTTTAGGGCTCAGAGTTTTACTTTGGATTATTTTATGTTTTAGTGTTAACTGTCCAAAGTTATTTGAATGGTGTAGTATAAAGATAGTTTCATTCAGTAATGATATAAATAAGATAAGATATTCTCTACATCATCTTGACTGAACCAATTTTTAGAACAGTTTCTCAAAATCAGATTATGCTGGTTGATTGTTTCAGCCTGGTTAATTTGATGCCTAAGTTTAAAAGGCCATATAAGTAATAAACAATTTTGCTTTTTCACATGTGCATGTCATGTAATTCTGCCATGGGTTTATTTTTAAAATATATTAAAGAAAATGGCATGGAAACTATTTAGAGATTTTTTTTTTTTTTTTGCCAACAACACAGTAGTAGAAGAAACACATGTGTGCCTTAATCCCTTAAAAACTAATGAGTAGTGTGCACATGAAAATCTTGTTAAAAGGGATTGAGGCTTTGAAGTATGAAAATTATTTTTTTAGAGTAAAATCTAAATATGATATATTATTTCAGACCAAAAACTCTTTGCCAGCCTCCTCATAAAATGTGTGGTCCAGCTGGAATTGATTCAGACAATTGACAATATAGTATTTTACCCAGCAACAAGTAAGAAAGAAGATGCTGAACATTTGGCTGCTGCTCAGGTAAGACTTCTTTGATTAACAGAGCACTCTCTGCTCTCATTGTGTAGATGTGAGATTCAGTGATCAAAATATTAATCTATTCAAATATATTTGAATTCAGTTCAAAACTAGGATCTGCTCTATTGAAACTTTTCTGGAAACTATATAATGCTCTTTAAAGGTTAAACCCTTGTAACCTGCATCCTTAACTAATATTTCCTTTCCTATCTTTAGAGGGACACACTAGATACAGATATACATATTGACACTGAAGACCAGGGAATGTACAAATTCATGTCTTCCCAACATCTGTTCAAGTTACTGGATTGTCTGCAAGAGTCCCATTCATTTTCAAAAGCTTTCAACTCAAATTACGAACAAAGGACCGTCCTATGGAGGGCAGGTAAACATAAAATAGAGTGGAAGTTTTTAGAAAATTATTGTAACAATTATACTGGTGTACACTGCAATCTAAAGTGACTACTGGCATGGAATTATGAATGTATAATATTATCATACAATGTAGCATACATGAGAGTAGAACTTATTTAATGTTCAGATGTACAGATTATTTCAAGTTTCAGTTTCAAAGGTGTTAAAGTATGTCATTAATTTTCAGGGTTCAAGGGCAAATCAAAGCCCAATCTTTTAAAACAAGAGACCAGCAGTTTGGCTTGTTGCCTAAGAATTCTCTTCCGAATGTATGTTGATGAAAACCGCAGAGATTCCTGGGAAGCTATACAAGAGAGGCTCCTGAAGTAAGCTTTGTTTCTAGATTTCAAAGTAATCCCAACACAATTTCTTCAGGATTTCAGAGGCGACATACAATTTTTCTGTTGAATCATTTTAAAGGGGGGAACTTAAACAAAGCATGCAAAGGAAAACTCATTCAGATTCAATCTTTCATTAAGAGCAACTGGGAATTTTTTATGTGAAAACAATCAGGATATAGGTATCCCATGATTTTTTTAAAAACTTGAATTATTTATTAGAGCCGCCATGAACTTTCCTAATGCTGAAAAATGCTATCCTAGCAAAATACAATGACTGAATTAGAATGTTCTGAGAATGTTGTCCACTCTTTTTTATTACATATTTACTTTTTTCTATTGACAGACCAAGTTTTGTTAAGTAGATAATCACTATCCTCAATATCTATGTATTTCTTGATAACATCTGCTTTCCACTGCTTTTCTAATAATTTATAGACAGTCCTTGACTTGCAACTGGTCACATAATGACCATTCAAAATTATGATGGGCCCAAAACAGGCGCTTTATTGCCCATAATGTTCATCATTGTAAACTATTGTGCCACACACGTGCACCCTGTGGTCATATGACCACATTTTGGTTGCTTACCAACTGGCTCACTTTTATGACCGGTTATTGCACCCCGTATTCATGTGACTACAATTTGCTATGTTTTTTGCCAATTTTGGGCAAAATTCACCCATTCTGAAGAATGGACTGATGCTTAAACTACAGCTGTCACTTAACTACTATGAATTTACTTAATGACCATAATGATTCACTTAACAGCTATTGTAAAAATTTTCATCAAATTGGGTCCAGCATATGACTGCCTCAACTTATGACCATAACAATTTTGCAAATCCGATCCCAATTGCATTCACAAGTTTCCCTGCTTGCAGTGATAATAGAAATGGAAAAAACTTGTTATTAAATTAATTGAGGCTATTTAAATTACTTTTGAAAGAAAAGGAAATCTTATTAAATGCAAATTTGAAAAATATTAATACCCCTGAATTTCATAATCCAGATTTTTAAATATGGATGTTCTGTCACTTTCTGTTCTTCCTTTTTCACATATGCACCTGAAAACTTCTTTTGATTAGAGCAGAACTAGCAAAACCTACTTCACTGAATTGCTTGCTTTTTTCTGTTCTGTGGTTCTGAATATTCACATGTTCTTTTCTCTAGTGTGTGCAGTGAAGCTTTGGCCTATTTTATCACTGTGAATTCTGAAAGCCATCGAGAGGCTTGGACCAATCTCTTGTTGCTACTTTTAACAAAAACACTAAAAGTCAGTGATGAAAAGGTAAGAGATGTTTACTTCAGTTTCAGAAGAAAACATGGAACTTTTACAGGCTGTTGTAGCCTCGTTCAAGTGTAGATTGTATTAGGAGCAAGGCATATAGGGCAGGACTCAGGCCCTTACTTGATTGGGACAATTTATGTTCACTGTTGAGCTACACTCTTTGACAGTAATGGAGTGATAAAGAAAGAATTAAGGCGAGGGTGATATTCTAATGCACGGGTGTCAAACTTGCTGAGTCACCTTGCCATCATGTGATATATTGCGACATTTTTCTCTTTGCGGAGCTGGGGTGGGCGTGGCCTGCACGTGGTGCATTTGGACCGCGGGCCGCCAGTTTGACACCTCTGTTCTAGTGGCAAGGTGAAGGTGTAATAGGAAATAGGTTGCAGTCAATAGAATTTTGAGAATTGCTGGTGAAATATTTTGGTCAAGACTAGCGGAAGATGTGGAGTAGGTTTTACAGAAGCATATTTTTTAAATGTGGATATTGCAGTGCCATTCCCTGACCGTGGGAATTGTACCTTCAATTGAACCGTACTTCTTGTAGAAACAGACTTGCATAATTTCTTACTTTTTCTTTCCTCTTTTTTCCTCCCAAGTTTAAAGCACACGCATCAACATATTACCCCTATTTATGTGAAATAATGCAGTTTGATCTGATCCCAGAACTCCGAGCTGTGCTGAGGAAGTTTTTCCTGCGCATTGGTGTAGTGTTCAGAGTTTGGATTCCTGAAGAACACTTGCGAACAACAGGGACTCAATCCCTTGCATGGTAGTTCTGTGACTGCTGTTTACCAAAGCTTGAATAATGCTCAGTTCACTGAATGAAAGCATAAACAAAGCAAAGAAAAAACGATAGGTCTCCAAAGAAAAAGAAACTACAATAATCTGAACAGCAGGGTTATATTGGTCAATCTGGTATTTCTGAAGGCTCTTTCATTACTACTATAGTTCTGGCTGTCCTATAGAAATAGCTGTTCACATTTGACAACTTATTGCAGTAAATGTCAAGTCATTCTTACCATTCAGCTTGTCTGTTCAAATTGATTTTGCAGTAGTTCCCTCTTAATACCTTCCAGCTGTTTGCTTATAAGCTGTTGGAAATGATGAATGAAAACCCTTTATATAAGTCTGTGATGCTAGCAATTGTATTAATAAATATTTGAGAAGATGAAAATTTATTTGAAAATTGGCTGGAGCGTTTCTCCACCAAGGATGCATACAGTTGAAAATGACTTGGTGCTGTCTCTTCTTTCAATACAGATTTGAATGATTTGGTGCTGTCTATTGTGTATATCTGTAGCAAGATGGTGACTAGGCAGTAATATACGTAGTCACCCAGTTAAAATCCAAAGCAGTCTTATCTCCATCTCCCTTTTTGCTAATTCTGCCATACGTTGCAGAATGTAAATGGTAAACCATCTTCAGAGCAGCACTGTATTTTCTCTAGGACTGATAATTTTTCATCATATGAAAATTGCCTTGTTACTGGGTTACTATCAATAAAGCAATCTGCAAAATGTATTATGAAGGAAACACTCTCCCCAGAAACTGTAGGAGAAAACCAATTCACACTGCCTTTTAATTATTTTATCTCTCATGACTTGAATGTTTGAGTAGTTTGAAAGCTTTGAAAAATGCTTCTGATTCTTAATCTCTAATGATTATTAAATATTAAGCAAATGACAAACTCAAATTCTTTGATTAATTTTGAAGTGCACATTGAATAAATCAAAATTTATACTCGTATTTCCCTTTTGGAGTAATGTATAGATTAACATTTGGGTAGAAACTGTGTATCTTCAATGTGTTTTCAGATATTTCTATTTTTGCTGCTGAACTGTGAGTTATGGTTGTTTTAATGGCTTGGTTAATGCTTTATTATTATAAGTTGTATAAGACAGGGGAGTCTGGTTCCTATTGGAACCACTTGATTTATTAATATAAGTGCACATATACTTGTAAAGAAACCTGCTTTCTGGGGCCAGTAGGAAGCAAAGTCACCGCTCTATGCTATTGGCTCTTCTGAATTTGGGTCCAAGGAGGGATTTTAATATTATAATTATTATAAGACTAAGTCTTACTATTCTTGGCCCAATAAAAAATAGTTTTGTAAGATATGGCAGGCAAATTCTGTATAGTTGTAATAATGTAATGGTTTCTACAAGAGGGCAGGAAGGAGGTAATTTCTGTCCAAATGTATTAAAATGCAAAAGTATTAAATATACTTTTTCTTCTGATTGGCAAATATGAACTGTAAGGTGTTAGTGAAGTGGGGAGCAGGAAGACATGATACGTGGGTGATACGCAGCCCTAAGGAAAAGTCCTGAAAAGGTTCGATCCAAGGTGACAAGTGTGATGAAGACAGTGAAACTTCTAGCGCTGTAAATTGAATCTGGCTACTAACACTGTTATCATCGTTACAATTAGGGAGGAGCTATGGCAGGATTTTCTTTTAAACACTAGTGCGCTATCTCAAAGAGTTTCAGTAATAAAGCGGTATAAGTTTTGGGCTTTTTTTTTTTTTTTTTTTTGGCACTTCGCAGACATAAAAAGTTTCGGACATTTTAATTTCTCTACCAAAGACTTTTGTACATAGCAAGTGAAAAATATTGTTTTCTGTGAAATATGTTGGAAAACATATAAACAGTTCATTAGAAAGGATTGTAATAAAATAGCTTACTTATTTAGTTATTTATGTTTGCAGTGAAAAGTTGGATTTCACTGTGTGCAGAAAAAAAGTTATTTATTTTTATATCCTGTTATTTTAATCCTTTTACTGACCAGAATTCTTCTTTAATTGGACTGCTTTTCCCCATTTCTATAATTCTGATGTCAATATGTTCTGCAAATACAGCGTGGTCTTCCCCCCCACCCCTTAAATGTTTTCTGTTCAGATGTGCACCTCTTTGACTTCATTAAAGAAGCATGGCAACACTGCAAGTAATGTTTAGAACCTGAATAAAAAGTGCAATATCCATAGGGTTTAAAATAGTTATCTTCCAAAGTTTTGCAATGTAAAGCACTGTGAAGAAGCTTCTTTTGTGTGATCTTTACTTATACACAGAATAGAATGATCATAAAACTTAAAGCCTAGTCAGTAGTATTAAATTATTCATTTTCTTAGGAAAGCTTTATTTAGCAGCCAACAGCTACATTTTCAAATGGCTAAGACTTTAATTAAAAACATAGGTGGGAATCTAATAACCATGTAATTATCATGAAGGGTAGCACGTGAGTATCTGTGTGCGTGTTTGTATGTGTTTGAAGATGTTCCATAATAGCCTTTCTTTGTGATATTCCTGAAAATTGTGAAGAATGGTAATAATGGTACATGTATTATTTGAATGTATTTTTATAATGACTGTGGGCATCAATACTGCTTAGTTTTGGCAACACCAATTTCCATGGACAATTGTAATAATGTTAGGAATATTCTCTAAAATTTTCTATGGTAATTGATTTAAGATCAGATCATAAAACAGGTTCTGCAGAGTAAACCAATGTTTCTTATATCTTTCTTTAAACACTCATAAAATTTTGTTTGAGCTGGCCGCATAACAGAATTCTATATCATGAATCCAGTGCAAGATGAATTGTCTGTGTGACACACAATTCCAGTGTACAGGCAGTCGTTGATCTCTTACCAATTGTAGTAAACCTTAGACTTGCATGTTGAGCTATAGTTGCCTCTTCCCTCTTTGATATGAATCTCCCCTTCTTTTGCCAGCATTATCTTTGCTTTGATTTTATATCTTCAGTAGCAGCAATTGTGATAAACACGAAATAAATTCCTTCTGAATCAAATTTGCAGCACTGATTCTACCAGGTTTGCAACACTAATTTAAAATAATAGTTTTGATTACCATTAATTGTGGCCACAGCTAACAGCAGATAAAGTATTAATCTTATCATTTCAGCCAAAGAACAGGAATGCAGAAATAGTAGTAAAAAAAAAGAGGTAAGAATGTAGAACTTGGTCATTCAACGCTTGGTCTTATAAGTACTCTTACATTCTGAAATAGTTCTGGTGAAGTCACGCTGCAAACATTGAATACACTGTGCAAAAAGTGTACAGAGTTATATGTAATCTAATACTTGGAGGAAATATTTTACAGTAAATGGGCTAGAAAAAAGCCCAGCAGTAGCAACAAAAGCATCAAAGTGATTACTCCCTGGGTTATCAGGTGGAGCAAAGCATAAAGCATTGCTCACTTCAGAGTTTAGGAAGGGGTAGTATTACATTATATTCTAAAATACCAATCCCAGTACAAAATTTCCCATTCCCCTATTTTAAATTGAGAATGAGATTGAAAACCCACTTATTTAAAATCTGCAAATTTGCACATAAGGGCCTTTTAAAAACAAACAACATTGAATAAAAAATTGCTTAAATGCTTGGTGCATTGCATTTTAAAGAATAATTCACCACTGTTATACTCCCACTGAGGTTAACGTAAGCCAGTATAAATTGCCAGTGAAATTTGTCCCTATTAATAAATATGTTACAGTTCAATCAGATGGTGTGATGTGATTCTTGGCTTGAAGCAACAGAAATTTTTGATTTGTGAGAGGTGCAGTTCTTTAAATGTCTTGATATTTTTGTCCAGAATATCTCTTTGCAACTTTAAATAAAATATACTTTGTGCAAAATGTATGTTTTATCTATATAATGCTTAAAATTAGTTATAAGCTACTTTTTTTCTTAAGAGACCTTCTATTATGAAGTACATTTAATATCATTAAGTTAATGAAAAGCATTCCTTGCCCGATGGATGTATACATTTTTGGGAGAATAGCATAATTATATACTGTAATACAAAGTTATGTAAAGTTTTTATATAAAATATTATGAAGAATGTTGTATTCCATGCTTTAATCAGGTGGTAAATAAAGTTTAACATCAAACATACTTTTTTTGACCTTGTGATTAAAAACTTATTTCTACTATTTTTTGTCACCTTGTTAGGGAGTAATGGTAAAGACTATAGAACAGAGACATAGGTTATAGTTCACCCTCAGTATTCAGAACATCCTTAGACAGGCATAATTTCTGAGTCAGTGAGAGGAAAAGGTCTACAACCTAAAACGTGATCTGTTCTCCCCACGATATTTCTGACTTGAAATTGTTCTGTCAGGAGAAATGGGCTAAAACTCCTCTAAACTGATGCACAAGACTGATCTAAAGTTATTGGAAATATTTAGTTGCAGTTATGGGTAGTCCTCATTTAAAGACCACTTGATCTATTACTGTGCAAAGTTATAATAGCGCTGAATGAGAGGGACTTATGATCAGTTCTCATAGTTGTTGTTGTCATGGTGTCCCCATGGCAATTTGGGTGTTTGGCAACTGGGTTACAATTACGATGTTGCAATATCTCAGGATCACTGATGATTTCCCACAAGCAAAGACAATGAGAAAGCTGGCAAGAAGTTGCAAACGGTGATCACATGATATTGCAACCACCCTGGATTTGCATAATGATGGCAACTGGGATTGCTGTAACTGCCATTATAAATTGACTCAGTCATGTCATATTGCCTTTTATGACTGTATCACTTAGCAATAGTTTTTAGTCCCAATTACTGTCAGTAAGTGTAGTGGAATCTCCACCTAGAGTTGGAGGGAGAAATATGAAGAGACTGGCTAGCTTAGAGATATTGCACAGCAAAAGGTAATTGCAGACCTGACTTCCCCCAGAATCCCTGAAATCCTTAGCTGGCTGTTCCCAAGGCAATGCAATCAGTCTGGTGGGATTCCTGTAAATAGGCAAGAAACAATAAGGAAGCAAACTCTGATCAGTTCACAATGTCACTCTGGTTCCACCCAACAGTATGCAAGGGCTACCTACATTGCTGCTGGGATGTGGGGGGCACACCAGTTATTGAAAGCAAAGGTTCACATTTGCCACACACAAATATGTAGTTTTGGATCATTTTCCTCAATAAATAAAACAAGTATAATTTTGATTCATTTAAGTCTATCTAGTTTTAGGACTTATTTGAAAAACATCACACTTTAGGTTATATTTATGCAGAGTTATTGAAAATTCAAAACATTGTCCAATTTTTATGCACAGTATATTTGAAGAGCACTCTTATAATCTACAGAACCCCCAGAATTGCTGATAATGCTAATAAAAACCTGCAGATTGGAATCTACTCCTTTATCAGACCTATGAGATACACACTTGGCTCACTACAACTCAATAGTTTGTACTATCGTAGCAATAGTGATTTTGTAATTCTTCTGTGACTGTCAGCAATTAGTTTTGAGGGACTGGAGACAGGATGTCATTTTATTTTACTAAAGCATTGCTTTATTTGATTAATTAAATAATCCAGAGTTGCCAGATTCATGGATATGTGAAACAGAAGGACCAGCATCAAGCTCTGGATTGAAGAAGCTTGGATTACAAGTGAAACATTTTCAAAGAAAATACCCCCAAAAAATCCAGTTGCCCTTTGGAAAAGCACCTTTGGGACAACCATGACCTGAATGATTGAGATTCTCCATAGATAAGCACCAGCTATGTTTGATATTTTTCACCCAGTATCCAACCTTTCTTTTTAGGAAAGATATTGAGAAAGTGATAGGGAATCAATTAGAGAGAGTCCTAGGGGAAGCATATTAATCTGGATCTTTTTCATTTGGCTAGAGTTGTAGGGCAGTGACCTCCCAAAGGAGATGGCTCATGTCTTAGAGATATCCTGCTTAAATAGCAAGTAAGTACTTAGAGCTAAGTAAGCTTCAGCTGATGACCCATTTACAATTCTAAAGCAATTTTTTTTTAACTTCAGTACGGGTGACTTAATAACCCCAAGGGGCTCCAAGGACCAGGGGTCACCAATCTTTCGGACCTCAGGGACCACTAAATTCATAATTTTAAATCCAGCGGACCACTAATATGAATTAGTGATGGGATGGTGTACTTCAGGCACTTAACTTGGCTGCCTGTTAGCAGAGAGAAGCGCCTGGGGTCAACCCTAGCTTTGCTGTCCATTGCAACTAGGAATCTCAAATACAGCCAAGAATGAATGTTTGTCTTGTAGCCAGCCCGGGCGCTAAATCGGCCTCCTGCAAACTCTGTCTCTTGAGGAGCCCAGCCAAAGATTCACATGCTGCTCACTGAAGCGCCTGAACTTCAGGGAGGGAGGAAGGGGCTGGAACTACTAAACAGGCAGCCAAGCTAAGTGCCTGAAGGACCCCATCCCACCAGTGAGCGGGATTAATTGCTTTGGTGGCCAGGGGCCATAGTTTGAGGATCCCTGATTTAGTGCAATATAATGTAGGAAATTAAAACCTACCCCTCTCCTAGAAAAATGAAATATCCTGGGAAATATTGAAAAGGAAGAATATTATATTTCCCTGTATAAGAAATGGAGAAACATGTTTTTAGGCAGGAAACAGACTCACTCTTAATAGCCACCACCTCTGTCAATGGGCCATTAAAAGGCCTGAGCCAGTCTATTCTACATAACAACATAACATAGCCAGTCTATTCTACATAACACCCCCTTCAACTCCTGGGTGATGGGATTAAGACATCTCTGTCAATTTTCTTCACCTAACAGCTTGAAGCATATGATACCTCTTTTCTTTTAAGGAACTCAAGCCATGTGATCCTGTCCACCATTAAATCATCTTTCCAAACAGTCTCCATGTTTCCAGTGTCTTTTTCCCCACTTGGAACTGAAAACAATAATGCAACAATAAAAACAATAAACAATCCAACAATAAAAAATGCAAAGATTTTTCTGCGGACCACCAAAATATTCTCACAGACCACCAGTGGTGCAGGACCACCAGTTGGTGACTGCTGCCTTGGACTATACAACAACATGCATTATGGGGCAGTCTTTGGAAAAGACCCAAAAGCTGTAGCCAGTACAAAATGCGGCTACCAGATTATTTTACAGTTATTTGCAGGCAGTTCTGGGCTGGATGAAAGCCACCAAATCTGAATCTTGATAAGACTGATGTTATGAATCAGTGATTCTTAGGAACCAAAAAAGCGACCAATTTTAGATGAGTATATTCCTTTTGAAATGGTATAAAGTTAAATGAGCTTTCCTCGATTACACCCTTCCCCTAAGGGTCCCTTTATTAAGACACTTTGTAAGACTGTGGTTTGTTTTTTTCCATTTTCCATTAACAACCCATGTGAAGGAAAATAGTATGGTAAGTACAGGTAGTCCTGGACTTACAACCACAATTGAGCCAAAAATTTATGTTGCTGAAACGTTTATGAGGAACTTTGCCTCATTTTACAACTTTTCTTGACACTGTTCAGTTAATCATTGCAGTTGTTAAGTTAGTCTCACAGTTGTTAAGTGAATCTGGCTTGCCTATTGACTTTGCCTGTCAGGAAGTCACAAAAGGTGATTCCATGATACTGCAATTGTCGTAAATGTGAGTCAGTCGCCAATTGTTTGACTTTGGCGATGCTGCAATGGTCGTGAGTGTAAAAAAATGGTCATCAATCCCTTTTTTCAGGGATGTTGTAACTTTGAACGGTCACTAGCTTAACTGTTCTAAGTCGAGGACTATATGTATTTCTAGGGAGGGGGGGGGGGGGCAAGACTTTTTACACCAGGCTGTGTTAGCGTGCACTGCTCATCCATCGTTCCCCGCGGTCTAACAAGCCGTAAGCCAGCCAACAGGGCTGAGTTCCCAAAAGTCAGGCTAAAGCGTGGTTGCCAATTTAAGGACCGGCGTATAACCCACCCCACAACGATCACAGGACTCTAAAAACTCGTCCGGCGGGGGAGGAAAGCCCGTTTCCTGTCTCTCTGAGGACCCCGAAAGATTCCCCCTCAGTTTTCGTCACCCCGCAAAGACCTTCTGGGACGTCCCTTCACTGAATGGCTCTTGGTCATCTGGATTCAGAACTAGCCCGCCCGTGATTGGCTGCCGGTTTGGAAGAGTCGCTTGTGGATTGGCAGCGACGGGAGGGCGGGGGGAAAGCTGGAGCCGCCTCTTGCGTGGTGGCGTCACCACGTCGCCGCCGCCGCCGCCGCGCCGCCTCATCGAGGTTTGAATGTGAAGCTGAGCCCTAGGAGGCATTGCTGCTCGATCGCACTGTCAGGAGACCCGTCAGGTAAGGCCAAGCCGTTAAGCGCGATCCGCCGCCCCTTGGCGTGCGGCTGGGCCTCTTGGGCTCCGGAAGGGAAAGCCGCGGAGAAGATGGGCGACCGAGGCAAGCCTACGAGTCTGGGGAGACGGTCGCGAGTGCGGGCCCACGGCCCACCAGAGGGAGGTGCCTCTAAAGCTGCGGCGTCTCTCTTGGCCTGCCTCCTTTTGCCTACGCGTGCCCTCGTTGGCTCCCGAGCCTCGCCCGTCGCAAAAGCAGCCTGTTGATTGGCTAGCCTCTCCTGTCACTCGCTCTGGAAACGAGATAGCGTGAAACGAGCACCTCGATCTCTGTTTGTCTGTCTCCCTCACTCTCCATTTCTCCCCTTTTATCGCCGAGCCTTTCCCCTCGCGTAAACCCAGTGGAGATGGGACAGGACTCTCAAGGGCGGGAGGTTCCTCGTCCCGTTAAGGGAACTGTGGTGGTTGTTTTTTTTTTTCATTTCCTGCAGCCTTGTCCATTTTTCCCCCCTCCCAAAAAAGAAAGATGCTCTGTGGGCTCTTTCTCGGGTAAAAACAGCAAAATCCTGTTGCAGACATTGAAGAAGGAAATACCCTGCACTGGGGAGAAGCTATTTTGTTTGGTGCTAATATGGAGGATGAAAGCTTTGCAATAGCATTTACTGTATTTGCATTTGTTCCCTCAGATACCCTCAAACAGTATTTTTGGGGTGGAGGGAGAGAATTGTTATAGCCACTTGGTGAAGGGAAGATTTAAACCAGCTGCAATTTATTCAATATGTATGAATGGCTACTTGGAAATAAGCTTTATCTACCCTATAGCAAAGGGATGGGGTGGCTCAGTGGCTAGGACTCTGAGCTTAAAAGGTCAGCAGTTCAAATCCCTAGTGCCACGTAACGGAGTGAGCTCCCGTTACTTGTCCTAGCTTCTGCCAACCTAGCAGTTCAACAGCATGTAAAAATGCAAGTAGGAAAATAGGAGCCACCTTTGGTGGGATGGTAACAGCGTTCTGTGCGCCTTCAGCATCTAGCCATGCCAGCCACATGACCACGGAGACGTCTTCAGACAGCCCTGGCTCTTTGGCTTTGAAATGGAGATGAGTAACGCCCCTTAGAGTCAGGAACAACTAGCACATATGTGCAAGGGGAACTTTTACCTTACCCTATAGCAACATTGCAGCTTCTTTGCAAAATATGGTTGGGAGACTTGGTTTATTGATGTAACATTCTTTTCCCATTCTTTTCTCTCCTCCTCCCAAGTCCATTTTTCAGACACCCAGCTATTCTGCATAGTATCCCTTCTGTTTTGATCCCTTCCTTCCAGTCGAAACATAGTTTACTAATTTGTAATCTCATTCATGCATGTTCATGTGGTTTTTTTTTTTTGTTTTTTTTTGTGAATGTGTGTGCTCTTCCTTCCCTAGTGTGTCTACCAAGGTTTAAATGAATTGGTCCTCTTTGGAGAAGGTTGCTGAACTATAGAGGAATTAACAATTAACTTTAAAAAATAGTAAATAGGCCCATCACTGATAATGGGTTAAAATAGGGGAATATTTCACGCATAAGCCTAAGTTGATTTATATATTCCTCCTTTGTAAAAAGAACAAGAACTGTGTGCCTAATAATGAGAAAAGTTCTGGTTAATAGTAACAGCATGGCATATACCATATAAAGATTGTTTTTAAAAATTAATGTTAAAATAATACATTAAAATGCAGCTATTCCAAATTGAGGTTATAAATAGCTATCAACCAAAGATTCAAGTATTGCCAAATTATATCTAAGGGGAAGGTCATACACTTTTTTTAAAGCTGTTCTTAAAGTTGATCATGGCCAAAACGTGTCATAAAGATTATGGAACATAATGTTAACATAGTTTCAGTATGAGTATATAAAAGTCCTGTTCCTTTAAAACAATGTAATAATTGAAATGAACATGAATTTGTCAAGAACAAATTTTGCAAAATCTTTTTTCATGTTTTTGATTGGGCATATTTCGGAGATGATATTTTGTGGAAATTAAGATATGTCAACAGCATTTCCTAGGAGTATTCCATGACAAGTTTAATTAGCAATGAGTTAAGAATAAATTGGGTGACATGACATTCAAGTAAAGAGATCACTTGAAATTAGGCCAAGAATTCTTATTAATGGTCCATGATCAGATTGGGGGGAGGTAGTAAGTGGAATGCAAGGGTGAAATTCAGCAGGTTCTGAAAGATTCTGGAGAACCGGTAACGGAAATTTTGAATAGTTCAGAGAATCGGCAAATACCACCTCTGGCTGGCCCCAGAGTGAGGTGGGAATGGAGATTTTGCAGTATCCTTCCCCTGCCACATTCACCACGGCCACCCACAGAACCGGTAGTAAAAAAAATTGAATTTTAGTCCTGGTGAATCTGTCCTGGACCCTTCTGATCATTTTAATGAGTTAGATGTAGAGATGGAAGAAATATTTAGCAAATTTGCAGATGCACAAATTTGTGTAGTTAAAAGAAATAAAAATTCAAAATAATATTAATAGGTTGGAGAAATAGCTTAATGTTACTTACAATAAATATAACAGGTACAATAATAGCTGGTTGCAAATTGAATATGAGCCAGTAGAGTAAAAACTGCAAAGAAAGGCAAGGATAATTCTACACTGCATCAACATATTTTTTAAATCATGAGAAGTAACTACTTTATTCTTCCTGCATCCTCAGATCTCACTTAGAATCCTATAAACAGTTCTGTGAGCAAAGAAACTGAAAACAGGTTACAAGAAGATCAACAGACATTATTAGAGGGTTAAAAATGTTCAGCAGGAACTAAGTATCTTTGGCTTTGAAAAAAGACACCTGTAAAGATGAGATAGCGCTCTTCAAATATGTGAAAATATGCCATATTGAAGGTCAAGTCTTGTTTTGTATCATTGCAGACCTAAATAATAGATCTCAATTACAAAAAGGCAGATTCCAGCTTCTTCACAGCGCAATTAACTGGAATGATGGTAGATTTTTCTTCCGTGTTTAAGCAGATTCTAGAGAGACATTCATCTTAGTCTTTAGCTTGACTTTCCAGGCTGAAGGTCTGGGAAGGATAGCCAAAATGCTTCCTTCAAACCTTTAGTTCTAGTCAGAAATAGATAACCTAGTTTAATAAAGAATAAATAGATAGGAACTGGAACTTGGTTTTAAAATACAGCTTCAGTGTGATTCAATATAGTTTTCCATACCATGAGAAACTTGGAAAAATTGAAACAGCTTGAACTGAAATGTGTATGTTTAAAATGAAACAATTTCAATAAGGTCATGATGAATCTCAGTCCTTCAGAATAAGCAGGGGCAGGAAATAGGAACAGAAGGGATTTCAGGGATTACACCTTTATTGTAGGGTATAATAGAATTTTGAAAGTCTGTTAGAGCTTTCAAAATAAAGAGGATCATCATCTACTAGACTTATTAAATTGTATTACTCTTGGAAGAAACATTGAATAGGATGTAGGAAGAATACAGAATTTATTCTATCTGGTACTATTTTGAGGTCATACTTTCCAACCCAATATAGGCAAGATTGAATTAGATTAAACAAAGTTTTTGCTTATGCATCTTTAATTTCACCACAATTATGCACTTTTCATATTTCTTCCAGATAATTGGGGCATTTTCCAAGCAGATATGAGGCACAATTAATAGGATAATGAGAGCATCAGGAGCCTGCAGCATGGTCTATAATATTGGTTATTACTGAAATCTTAGTCCACATGATATCAGATCATGAAAATTATAATTTACATGTCAAGAAATCTATTGTACTATTTTGGTGTATGTTTTTATTCACAATTATAGTTGCATTTACTATTGGCTAGGAGACCATACAATGAATTGTGTGTATAAGTGTGTTTTTACTGACAGGACATTTGTCAGTTCAACAGTGGGATTATCCTAATTGAGAGCAAAAAGAAGACTGATTTAAATTTCCAATAGTATGCGCTCTGTTGCCAAAATGATATTTTTAAAATAATGCATATTGTAGTGTTTGTTTTGCTGAGAATAAGGTTGATCCTTATTTTTCTTAATGTACATCATTAACAGTTACTGAACACTATTTTTTAAACTTTTAGGTTTGGTTATGGAGCTGAGTGATGCCAATTTGCAGACTTTAACAGAATACTTAAAGAAGACGCTAGATCCTGATCCTGCCATAAGGCGTCCTGGTAAACCATTTAAAAATTAAGAATGTGAATAAAAAACTTGAGACTACATTAAATGGCAGCCTGTGCTAGTTTAGAGCACAATATTAGCTGAGTAGTTGAATTCTCACGTTACTTCTTGAAAAATTGAGTTCATTGGGTTCAGAAAGATGCTGTTCTCTGCTTCAGTACATCCCCTATAATAAACTCTCACTCTTTTGAGCACTATAAGAAAGTAGTCCATAAGAGATGTCTTTTCAAAATATAACATTTGGAGTATAAAATCTAAGAACACCATCCTCATCTGTGCTTAGCAGCTACTGTACATTTGGAAACATTTAATAATAGCAGGATGACAATAGTACAGTCAATATAAAGTATTGATTTCAATTTATTATCCTTACCCAGTCTTTTTATTTCTTTTTGATGTGAAATAATACAAGTTCGACAGTAATAAAACTATAAACTACATTTATATTTTTCTTACAGCGGAAAAATTCCTTGAATCTGTTGAAGGAAGTCAGAATTATCCACTGCTGCTCTTAACATTATTGGAAAAATCACAAGATAATGTCATAAAAGTTTGTGCTTCTGTCACATTCAAGAATTATATTAAAAGAAACTGGAGAATTGTACGTATTTTAACTAATAAAATTTTATTATATCTTAAATATTAAATATTATTTTATTATACCCCATATTGGTTGTTAGGATTCTGTAAAGGACTTGTAGGAAATCCAGTAGGTTTTGTGCTGCATACTGTTGAAAGTAGAATCAGTTTTATACCTGCATCTGAAAACAATAACTACATAAATATCTCCCTTATACATAAAACTATATGCACATTCAAATTGATGATATGATCATGCATTCAAAATTGGCTTGAGTTCCTAGGTCCTATGGCTAATGCAGAAGTCTTCACTTATCGGTAGCACAAGCATAAGTAGCAAAAATAAATTGTCTAGCCTAGGTCTGTCAAACTCGTCACATGCTGGCCACGTCCACATCCATTTTAACAAAGGGAGAAAAAGTCCTGATACATCATATGAGGTCGCTATGACAATGTAAGTTTGACACCACTGGTCTAGCCCTTTTCCCCCTTTGGAAAGGTGAAAACTAACTAGAGAGAAATTATTAAAAAGGACTAATAGTTTCACTCTAACAATTTTAAGTTTTCAAGAAAATAGAGAAACCACCAGTAGGAATGTGGACCAGAGATTTGCAACTTTGATTTGAAGGATATTATATAATTAGGATTGAACTTTAATTTTATAACTGTTTCAGATTTTGTAGCAACTGATATTAATTCAAAATTATATCTATCCTGGCATGATGAGTAATTAATTAGAGGTATTGGCATAGTATTTCTTTCCTATTTATCCTCTTTATGAAGCAAACAACTTATCAGTGTCTAGAAAAGGCATGGCCTTAAATTAATTAATACTTTGTTTGTAGATTGAAGATGAACCAGACAAAATATGTGAAACTGACCGGATAGCTATTAAAGCCAACATCGTACACCTGATGCTTAGCAGCCCAGAACAAATTCAGAAACAGGTAAGGCAACTAAAAGTGGAATTCTGTCTATTATTTTGCAGGGAAATTGATTGTTACATAAGGATTTTAAGGAATACTAGAGGTATCAAAGGACATCTAGTTCAAGTGTATAAAGACCAATGTTTAAGAACTGTTATATATGTATTAAATATATCTAAGTCAAATGTAAAAATTGGCAGGGTTTCTCTTGTGCTTAAAAATTGTGATAACATTGGCTTATCTAACCTGTTTGAAGCATGCTATGGATAGTTGATAATAACTAATACTCCAAAGCTTAAATCATATTCAATGACTGAGGCCTGGAAAGCCATTGAAAAAAAAGATGATGATTATATTAGAATGACAGTTTGAAAGTACATTTATTTCTATTCAGTGCATGATTATCAGAGGAGCATGCACATTCACAAAATAAAATTGAAAGAAGGCAAGATTATGCAGTGGCTGTTTTTGAGAATAACAACTTTTGCATCAAATATTTTTAATTGGAGAGGAAACAGAATCTGCATTGTCATTCCACATTTGTTGTGTTTTTCTCCACTCAGTATTGACAAATTAATGGCCTCACTGTTAAAGATGTCATGTAATACTAAAGATGCATGTCACTGCAGAATAAAGACATTGTGTGAAAATTCCACCATTTTTAATCCAATGAAGTTTTTGTTTTTAATTTCCATATGTAGTATCTTTTCCTAGTAGTATTGTTTTAATTAAAATAATAAATATGTGCACAGTTGAAAAGAGAAACTTGTATATGTAATTATTTGTCCATAATATTTATTAGAACTGATAGCATGATATAGTCTGCGACCCATTTCCATTTGCTGGATGCAGCTATTTATATGGGGTGGCAGAAGTATGTATGTGCGTTTGTGCGTGCGCGCGCACACACACACACACACACACACGTGTATATATATTCATTCCTCTTTTAATGACCCCATAATCCCTTGCAGAGTGGAATCTTGAATGGAGCTTAGTATTTACTGGCTGGATGCCCTTCCTGTTGCCAATGTGGAATTTTTTGCAGTGTGAAAAAAGAGAGAAATATCTGCCTTTACCTAGGCTCGAAGCTTCCTGATTGTGAGGCGAGAACTCCACCTCTCAGTGTGCCCCAAGAGAGAAATATCTGCCTCTACCTAGGCTCGAAGCTTCCTGATTGTGAGGCGAGAACTCCACCTCTAGGCCAACACACAGACACACGTGTGTCTATATGTGTGTGTGTGAAAGAGAGAGAGCGCGCGCGAGAGAGAGATGATGTATTAATCAATGTGCCATAACACTTTTAAAATATATAATTATAACAATGAAATATAATACAATATAAGGAGACATTTTGTGCCAGAGGCAGTTGAAATAATCAATGACAGTCACTTAAGATAGGCTCCAAAAACCCCTGATCCAATATCAAGGAGAAGAATCAAGCTGTTTTAACAGCTTTTTGAAAGGAGACAGATGAGCTCCTCATTTTCCTCCAGCAATGTGTGCTGGGTGTCTCTTCTGCAGTCTGATGTCATGACCAAGATCTGAAGAAAAAGAGAGGTAGACACATGCTTAAATGTTTTCAGCTAAAGTGTGTAATTGGGTTCTTTATTCTAAACAATATTGTGTATTCCATTTAATTAAAGCAGCTTTATCCCTTTTCAGATATCTTTATTTATTCTCTTTTTGTAGTTAAGTGATGCTATTAGCATAATCGGTAGAGAAGACTTTCCTCAGAAATGGCCTGACCTGCTAACAGAAATGGTAAATCGCTTTCAGAGTGGTGACTTCCATGTTATTAATGGAGTTCTTCGTACCGCACACTCTCTGTTCAAAAGGTATGGGACAGAGCTCTGACTCTTATTCTTGTTTGCAAGTAAAATTGCTCTGTTCTGCAGGAATTGGGTTTTGACTGAGTGTAGTTTACCAACTTCTTTTGAAAATTACTTAAATTTTTCTTTCTTTGTTAGGTATCGTCATGAGTTTAAATCAAATGAACTGTGGACAGAGATCAAACTTGTCCTTGATGCATTTGCACTACCATTGACCAATCTGTTTAAGGTACAGTTTTGTTTTGACATTTGAATCTCCACAAAAACACTTTCATCTTCAAAGCATATTTTAAACATGCTGTGTACCATGAGGTTGTGATTTTCGCATTACTATTTTGAAGGTTAACTTCCTAGGAAAATAAGAAAAACTACTAATATTGAAATCATTACTTTCTTTTAAAGTAGCACTGTTAATGTTCAGACTTTTGATGACAGTGCCTGTGATTGCTTTGCTTATTTTTTAAATATTCCACTTTTGCATTTTAATAGAAAGGAAACAAAAATATTGTTTAAAGTTATTATTTTTCTTTTCTTTTCTAGGCCACTATTGAACTTTGCAGTACCCATGCAAATGATGCCAGTGCTTTGAAAGTTCTGTTCTCCTCTCTGATTCTTATTGCTAAGTTATTCTACAGTTTAAATTTTCAAGTAAGCCACCTTTATATTTTCTAGTTAAGAATACTGGTTCATCCATATTGGCATAGAATTCAAGCAGCTACAGTTGATGAAATATTTTGGTAATGCTAATTTTAAAAAGTCTTCATTGGTTTTTGAGATAGTGAAATGTTTTAAAACAATCTGAATAAAGGTGAATGCTGGCTGTATAAATTACATGGACAAAATCTTTCTTATTTAGATGAAAAATAGTGTGTATATCACCTTTTAATATAATAAGATTGTTTTTTTTACATTTTGTTTCTGCTCCATTTTATTTCAGTAAGAACAAGCCTGATCAAAATTTGTGTCACAAGAGCAAAGAGAAGAATTATAATGGATGTTAACAGTCAGGGTATCTAATTTAGAAATAGTAGATGGACTATTCATATATTCATCTATAATAAAGTCAAGACAAAGGCCACTTTTTTCTGAGTGTGCATAATTTCATGCTCGTTGCCCTTAAATGAGGGGTGATTTTTGAATAAAAAATATTTGTTAAAATTCATTTCTGATTCATTCTGTACTGGAACTGATAATCATGAAAGAAACCAATACACCACTATTCCATTTGCATTTCTGAGAAACCTTGAATTTCACCAAAAATGTCTTATCATATTAAAAAAGATAACATGGCATACAAAAATAACAATAGCCTAGTGCTGTACAGTTATACCTCAGTACTCAACTGCTTTAAAACTTGTCAAATTCTATGCAAAACTAAACATTTTGACACAATTTTTTGTCTCAGTGCTTGTTTGTTTGTTACTCGATGCACAAGCTAGAACCTGTCATCCTCAGCTGCCCCATGACTTCCAATACTTTCCAACTGAAACCAGGGTCCTCGTGTTAAGTCACATGGTTTGTTTGGTACTCGTCATTTTTAGTGCTCTTTTCGCACTTGCCTCCCGGAACTATTAACAAGTACCACTGTATTTGTATGGGTTAACCTTTACTGAGTGAAGCTGCTGGAAATTAATAGGTGTCCTGAATGATTAAATAGGATACCAGAATGCAGCTCCTTTGTTTCACTTTCTGGTAAATCACTTTTTCTACAATGCTTTTCTTAAACTTCTAATAATATGTTTTCATATATTCATTGATTCAAAAATGTTGGGTCAGTTATACTAATCAAGAAATGAAAAGATTAGAATGCTAAGTATAAAAAATATAATTCTGATTTCATAAATTCCCTTTTATAACTGTGTTTTGAAAACTTTTCTTTGAGCAGGTGCTGCTGCCATAAATTATTTATCATAAAAATGATTAAAAATAAAAACTTGTATCTGAACTCTGTAGGATCTTCCTGAATTTTTTGAAGATAACATGGAAACTTGGATGATGAACTTCCATAATCTTTTAACATTGGATAATAAACTCTTACAAACAGATGTAAGTAACATGATAAACATTTTATTAAGTTTCTATGAAATGATATTCATACTCAGTAGTAAAAATAGTATTATGACTATATGTTAATTGGTAGCAAAATTTATGTGGATCTTTTAGATGGTAAAGCACATTGAAATGTGAATAAAATAAGTTAAGGAGGGATGTAATTGATGATTATTTTTGTTGGTGGTGATGCTAGGATGAAGAGGAAGCTGGACTCCTAGAACTTTTGAAATCCCAAATTTGTGATAATGCTGCTCTGTATGCACAAAAATATGATGAAGAATTTCAGCCTTACTTGCCCCGTTTTGTTACTGCAATTTGGAATTTATTGGTCACAACTGGTCAAGAAGTTAAGTACGATCTGGTAAGCATAAGTGCCTGGCTTTCTTTCACCATGCTTGAAATAAATATTGTACTTTTTCAAATAATTTTTGTTCATGTCTTTTTCTTGTAGCTGGTGAGTAATGCAATCCAGTTCCTGGCTTCCGTTTGTGAGAGACCCCATTACAAGCACCTGTTTGAAGATCAGAATACACTGACAAGTATTTGTGAAAAGGTTATTGTTCCCAATATGGAATTTAGAGGTACATTTATTTATTAATTATGTTTATGTACAACCAAATTAAATATCTGTACAACCAAATGACTTACAGCACTTTACCACAAAAAAGATAATGCATTATTAAACAAATTGTGGGGTCCTTGGTGCTTCCTGAGCTTGGTTGTTTGTTCATTGTCCAGCTAGATAGCATCATCAGTGGAAGTGAGTTTAGGTTTTGCTTCCTGTTTATATACATTAGCTTGTGCTCCCAGGGTGATGTAGGTGTGGTTTTTTTCCTTAATAGTTCTGTGATTGATTACAGTATTGTCTTTTGCTTGATTTTTCGTCATTGTTAATCCCTGCTTATCTAACTGTGGATTGCTGGAGAGGATTTGTTCTGCACTTTTTGTTTTCTTCTTAGCTTTTTTATAGTTTCATTTGAATGGTGTGTAAGGTTGGCTTATTTCTAAATCTAATGATTATACAAAATTATTTCACAAATCATGCATGTGGTTGATTGTACAAATTATTATCAGGAATATGTACTATTAAAAACAAATTAGTTTTAACCAAGTGTTTAATCTTTACAATGTTATATCACCTAGCTGCTGATGAAGAAGCTTTTGAAGATAATTCAGAAGAATATATTAGAAGAGATTTGGAAGGATCAGGTAATTGTTTTGATAGTGAATAAACAGTAGTAGTGGGTGATATACAGGGTGTGTAAATTGTTTCTTTTTTGTTGTTGTCAGCCTATCCTTGTTTAATCTACCATAGTGTTGTAAATCTTAGACAGTAATATTAAAAGCATCTATCCAAATCAAGAAACAGTTATGCTGTTTAATTAAGTATAACCTGCCATGCATTTGATTTTTATCTTTTTCTGGTATAGATATTGACACCAGACGCAGAGCAGCCTGTGATCTAGTAAGAGGATTATGCAAGTTTTTTGAAGGACCTGTAACGGGGATCTTTTCTGGTTATGTTAATTCTATGCTACAAGAATATGCAAAAAATCCATCTATCAATTGGAAGCATAAGGATGCTGCTATTTATCTTGTAACATCTTTGGCATCAAAAGCTCAGACACAAAAGGTACTTGGTTTTGATTAAAAATTAAAGGATATAATATTTGGATCCTTATGGGAAAGACGTAATAAAATCAGTTGAAACTTTGATTTACGTCATTCATGTTGCCCTATTTCAATCTTTAGCACACTTCTTAAAGGTGTTAGCCCCCTGGTATATGCTAGTTGCAATTGTTTAAGTATAAAGGCAGACATCATGGAATACTTACCCTTAGAGATTGCCTATATGGACATTGCTCAGATTATCTTCCGCCAGTGGTGGGTTCTTACCAGTTTGGACCGGTTCGGCCAAACCAGTAGTGGTTTGGTGACCTGTGTCACTGGAACTGGCAGCGACCCAGGCCTGCCACACTAGTGAACTGGTTCTTTGGGCGGCGGCACCATCTTGTTTTTTGCTTCTGCGCATGCACAGAGCAATTTTTATTGCATGGCACGTGGCCACGAGCAAACCAGCAGTAGTGACTGCCAGAACCCACCCCTGCCTTCCGGCCATGTCTGAGGTACCTATTCTCCAGTGCTCAGCAAAGAAGAAACTTGTTAACCAGTGTTGGGACCTGAGTAACAGTGTTTTGGGTTCAGCAAAATGAGCTGTGCTAGAAATGTGTAAGGTGAACCGTATAGTAATTATAGATAGATTCCTAGTTTTCAGTTGATTTTATTTCTTTTCAGCAGTAAAGTCAGATTGATTACTTAATTCATTGGAGCGATACAGAAGATGTCTACAATAAAATTTGTCATGGTCATGCAGATCTTTCAAAATCTCAGTGTTCATTCACTCGTGAATAAATTGGATTAAATTGGCTTACTATTTGCAGGGTTGCTTCTGAAATCCAGGATATATTGCTAAAGTACTATGCTTAATGTACTTCATGTTGGCATAAGTATAATAATAATATTTCGTTTAGACTAGAGGGTTGTTTCTGTTTTACAGTTTAAACTTTAAATCAGAAAAATAAGACATAATTTACAGACACTGCTAGTAAGCATTCACAGCATATTTCAGCAATTCATATTTAAATTAAATTATAAATCAATTAATACAGCCTTTTAAAAAGTGATTTCCTGCTTCCCTCTATAGCATGGAATAACCCAAGCCAATGAACTAGTGAATTTGACAGAATTTTTTATAAATCATATTCTACCAGATTTAAAGTCTCCTAATGGTAAGTTTAACATTTTATACAAAATGTCTTCAATATCTATTAACTATTAACTAACCTGGATATAATGTTGAAGCTGTGTTTGTATTGCATTGCATTGATTTTTGTACCCACCCATCTCAACAAGTGACTGAAGAGTACATCATAAAATTGTTATTTGCTTAATTTACCAAATAATTGTTGTTATTAATATTAGTGAAAATCTTGCTTCTTCTGTAAATTGGGAAGTATGCTGAAAAACAAGATTCATACATATATGTATATATATATATATATATATATATATATATATATATATATATATATATATATATATATATATTTATAGAAACTATTTAATTTTACAGTAAATGAATTTCCAGTGCTTAAAGCCGATGGCATCAAATACATCATGATTTTCAGAAACCAAGTAAGTTTTTTAAAAGTATTTATTAGCTTTATATGCTGCCACCTCCCAGTAATTCTATTGCTTTGTCAGTCTTAAAATCCATCATTCTTGTGATATAATTTGAGAACTCATGGAAGCCAATATGCAGGAAGTGTTTGATCTTCATTTAAATAGGAGGCTACGCCCTTAATTCTTAAAGATCCTTATCTTCAGTATAGTAGGACTCAGAAACCTTGTTTTCTTGTGTATTATAACGTGACCCGTCAAAAGCGCGTTCCACAAAAGCGCGGTCGACGAAATCGCGTGTGTGACGTCATCACAACGCGACGAAAAAGATCGAAAAATTGAAATAAAAATTAAATTACAGCAAGCCGATTCACATAAAGGTAAGGGTTAGGTTAAGGGTTAGGGTTAGGGTTAGGTTAAGGGTTAGGGTTAGGGTTAGAGCGTTAGCATTACGTTTAGCGTTAGGTTAAGGGTTAGCGTTAGGTTTTTCGTTACGTTAAGGGTTAGGTTTAGGGTTAGGTTAAGGGTTAGGTTTAGGGTTAGGTTTGGGGGGGTTAGGGGAAGGTTTTAGCTTTATTTTTACATTTTTCGATCTTTTTCGATCTTTTTCGTCGCGCTGTGATGACGTCACATACGCGCTTTCGTCGACCGCGATTTTGTCGTCCGCGGTTTTGTGGTAGAACCTATTATAAAGGCTAAACCAAGGAAGATGAGAGCAGTAGCCAAAACAAAAAGGAACCAATGTGTAAACATGAAAGGGGGGGGTGTAGGTAGACTATCTAAATATACTTTTACTTGATTCATGACTCTAATTCTTTATATAAATTTAAAAAGCTTCATATAGTTGTGACTAAAACTTAAGTACCTTGTGCATATTTTTAAAATAAGACAAATTTTAGTGGCGAACAGTGAAATATTTCACCTGTAATTCTATCAGATGAGTTGGTATTGTTTCTAAAATATTTTATCTGTATGCATTTTATTTTGTAGGTACCTAAAGAACAGCTCTTGGTGTCTATTCCACTCCTAATCAATTACCTTCAAGCAGAAAGTATTGTAGTTCATACATACGCAGCCCATGCTCTTGAAAGATTATTTACAATGAAAGGCGTTAACAATACCACACTGTAAGTTTTAGACTGGTTATAAATGTACTATATAAAGGATTTATTTCTTTCTTATTGCTCAAGTTGGGAAAAAAAACCTTGATTTTTATTTTTGGCCTTTGGAATCCTATTTTCTAAAATTATCCACATTTATATGTAATGCTAATTTTTACATTTCTTAAACTAAAACTTGATTGAACTTCAGTTTTAGAGGGCTATAAATATAGCATGATTTTCTGTTTCTTGCATTTCTTTGTTCATTCTCTAGTGCTTTCTGCTTTCTCTCTTTAAGAGAAAGTCAGAGTATTTGTCTCAAGGTATTGATAAGTTATCAAAAGACTACTGGCGATATTAAAATATTATCATCTTCTACAGAATTTCAGCTTCAGAGATGGTTCCATGTGTTGAAATGCTGCTAACAAATCTTTTCAAAGCTCTGACACTTCCAGGATCATCTGAAAATGAGTATATTATGAAAGGTAGGAATCTGTAAGAAATGAAATGGTAGAATAAGTGTACAATTCAAAAATTTACAAATATACTGCTGAGTCAGGCCAAGGCCCATTTTGTTTCATTCGATAATGAATAGTGCTCGGATATTTGCAAACAGGAGATGGAAAAATAGCCCTCTCCTTTTGTTGTTTTGTTGTTTTCCTATTGTTGATATTTGGAGACATGCTGCCCACAACTAGAAATAATCATCCCTCCAAGTTGATGTCCTCCAAGTGAATAACTTGATAACATAGGAATGTCATGTTTATCATTTTCTTAGAGTAGAAACGAATGCAACTTCCAAGTGCAAACAAGTGCAACTTCCAGGCTAAATATTTTTTCTTAGCTTAACAACCTCTGAAACTTAAATTACCGTATTTATCGGCGTATAACACGCAGTTTTAAAACTAAAATTGCAAGCTTAAACCCTGCCTGCATGTTATACGCCGATACTCCGGGTGGCAGAAGCCCGGGACCCAGTCAAATTCGCTGCGCAAGGTGAAACGGCCGGCAGCAGCCCTGCTCTCCTGCTGCGGCTTCTGTTTCAATAGGGAAGAAAACTTCCTTTCGCTTCCCGGGCTTCTGCCGCCCGGCAGAAGCCCCGGGACCCAGTCAAATTCGGGAAGCGAAAGGAAGTTTTCTTCCCTACTGAAACAGAAGCCGCAGCAGGAGAGCGAGGCTGCTGCCGGCCGTTTCACTTTGCGCAGCGAATTTGACTGGGTCCCGGGCTTCTGCCACTCGGCAGAAGCCCCGGGACCCAGTCAAATTCGCTGCGCAAGGTGAAACGGCTGGCAGCAGCCTCGCTCTCCTGCGGCCAGCGTCCGTTTCAGTCGCTTCCCTTGTCCGTCTTGATTGCTGGAAGCAGTAACAAACGGTGCGTCCGCTCCGCATCGCCCTGACAACCACCCCAGCCGGCGGCTGCCAGGCCTCGCTGGAGTCAATTGCAAAGCTGCGTTCAGCGCTTTGAGGACCTGAGGCATCTTGGGAAATGTAGTTCCCTATCAGAAAGAATGGAGTAGCTGCGAATTTGTAACAACATAATATAACTTGGTGCTTCGCAGGTTACGAAAATCTCGTTTGATTTGCACACTGTTTTTTAAAAGTTAGATAAAGAAATTATGCTGTGAAAGCGACTAGATAGCCCCCTCCCCTTCCTGTGTGTGAGAAAGGGAAGGAGAGGAAGGAAGGAGGGAGGGGGGAGGAAAAGAAGAAGGGAGGGGGGGAGAAGATGGAAGGAGAAAAGATGGATGGAAGGAGAAAGAATGGAAGGAGAAGGAGGAAGATGGAAGAAGAAAGGAAGAAAAAGAAGAAGGGAGGGAGAAGGAAGGAGGTAGGAAGAAAAGGGGAAGAGAGGGAAAGAGCAGAAAGACAAAGAGGATGAAGTTGATAGGCAAGAGGAAGGGGGAAGGAAGGGA
Organism: Thamnophis elegans; assembly: GCF_009769535.1. Taxonomy (NCBI): domain Eukaryota; kingdom Metazoa; phylum Chordata; class Lepidosauria; order Squamata; family Natricidae; genus Thamnophis; species Thamnophis elegans. The sequence continues at coordinate 77,516,790 of NC_045545.1, forward strand.
AAAAAGAGGGAGAGAGTGAAGATGAGGAAGAGGTTTTTGGTTTTCCAAAAAGCAGTGATTCTGATTAAGTTTTTTTGCTCAAAGAGGTGTTTTTTCATTTCATATTTGCCTTTTAAGAGGAGTTAATGTTATAATTCATGTTCTAATGTTATAAATTTTAATCCAACATTAAGTTCCGAGCTTCCAAGTCATTTATTTTTAATGAAAAAAATTTTTACTCAAATTTTTGTGTTAAAATGGGGGGTGCGTGTTATACGCCGGTGCGTGTTATACGCCGATAAATACGGTATATGCTTATTTGAAACTTATCAAACATGATGTTCAGTTTATCTTGATGCAGTTGGCATGATGTAGCATTTTTATGCAGTTTATAAAATTAGGTTACAAAAAATTGCAGTTAAAATGCCTTCATTTTAATATAAATTTCTGAATTTTCAGCTATCATGCGGAGTTTTTCTCTTCTTCAGGAAGCCATAATTCCATATATCCCTTCACTAATCAATCAACTTACAGAGAAATTACTTGCTGTTAGTAAGGTAAGGAAGAAATGTATTTCTACTTGTACCACCTGTTGCTTTTTCTCTTTTATCAAAATGATTAGATGTATTGCCACACATTTTCATGCCCCTTATGACTAGTTAAAGTAACAGCTACATTTTAGATTGGCTTTCTATAGAAAGAAGGAAGATATTTAGATTTGCTAGACTGTGAAAATCTGCTAAAATAATATAAGTATTTAGGATTGCTATAGTATATGCCCGTGAAGGAGAACCTATGACATACATGCCACAAATAGCATGGGAGCCCTCTGTGCAACACACAAGCTGTTGGCCAGCTCAGTTCCACCGTACATGTCTATGTGCCTCCCAGCACCAACTGATTTTCAAGTCTCTGCTGTGCACACAGGAGACATGCTTGCAGTGGGGGAGTTGCGCATGCATGATTGGGTGGAGGGCAGGTGTGCACCCCTCCCCCACACCCTGTTTTTGGTCTCAGGAGGCTTCAGGGAGGCCTGCTAGGCCTAAAACGGGCCACAGGAGGGGGGTGTATGCATGTGGGTAGGATTCATGCGTGGGGGGGAGTGTGTGATTTTGGCACATGAGGAGAAAAAGGTTAACCATCACTGGTATAGGCTAATAGACTATATTGCATGTAGCCCAGATGCTGGATGCCAAAGTAGCAAAACAGGGAGGAGAAACACAGTGACATTTTGAAACAATATGGGGGGATTTCCCCCCCCCAATAGAGACAGTATATTAATAAAAAGAAAGGTGTATTCTCCTATATTAGATCTGTAATATTTCTTAATGTTATGGAACTTTTAATATATACAATTGTTCTAATTTACCTTAGGCTAACATTAAGTGAATTTCATATTCTAACAATTGCTCCCTTAAAAATGTACAGCTCTTAGCAAAAAAAAAAAAGTTTGCTCAGGTGTAGGAAGCCTTCAGTTAAATACCATCGTTTAAAAGGTGTTATTTGATCCAAAATAATGAGCATTTGACAGATTTGTAACAGTTTCAGTTCTTGTGCTGCAAAAGAGAGTAGCTGTAAAAATAGAAATTTTGTGCACCCAACTTTTCTGTTTTATAAATGGGCAAAGAAATTTCTAGAAAAGTTAGGGAGGAGAACTGTTGTTCAAAAGATAAAACATTTTTTTTAAAAAATCCTACTGGATGAGTAGAATACCTGCTTATTTTGAACTTGATTGTATTATGAAACTTTGTCTCACAAGTGAAGGTGAATATACATGTCGCAGGATAATGTTGCAGGATCCAATCTGGGTCAGTCACCTGGACCAGAGGTTTCATCTTCCGATCTTTCAGACTCGTGCTAGAGAGGGAGGGAGTTCACAGAGGAGAGCTCCTCTTCACACAGAGACTTTCCCTGAGAATGAGTCTCAGCACAAGTCTGAAAGCTCAGAAGATAAAACCTCTGGTCCCAGTGACTGACCTGGAATAGATCCTGCAAGCTTTGTCTCATTTTATTTCAGTTCCAAGTAAAAGTTTTAAAATGTGTTTATATTACAGAAAATTATTTTTGTTAAATATAAGCAATAGAAATGGCCAAAAATAGTTGCTTCTATAGCTCTTTACTCGATTTGATTTTCTGAAAGAATAAATTTTAATAATTGTAGGGCGTAGAAGATTCTATAAGAGGGGGGAACTGGGCACCACGGGCACTGGGCTGGTGTGTATGTGTGCATAGCTCAACTTGCGTAAATTGAGATGTGCACGTATGTGCATGCATGCCTGGCTGCCACTCATGCAAATCGAGCTGCACATGCACGTTGGCCCACCACTCACTGCATCTGGTTCCAAATAGGCCATGGCCTGGGGTTGGAGGCCTTTTATATAAAATATCTCAGTAATCCAAGACTATATTGATCCTTTTCTCTGATGAATCATGGGGATTCTAGTCAGATGCGAACTAAATATGGCCACCTGAAGTTATTAATATATTTATAATGGGGTAGGTCAGTGGTAATTGTTACAGTTTGAGTAAAATTCTCATAGTCTGTGTAGTCATGATGACATCATACATAGTGGTAGACGTTTTCTCATTTTTATTTTATGTATTTTGTTCTGTTCATATCTTGGTTTCAGAATCCAAGCAAGCCTCACTTTAACCATTATATGTTTGAATCAATTTGCTTGTCGATACGGATAACTTGCAGAGCAAACCCTGCAGCTGTTGGAAGCTTTGAAGATGCTCTGTTTATGGTATTCACTGAAATTCTACAGAATGATGTGCAAGGTATAAATAAGTTGTTAATGAACCGATGGATGGCTCATTTTAAATGATTTATTTTTAATCTATCTATATCCAGACCTTTTTGTCTTTATATTGTTTGCAAGAGTTGAACAAAACATAGCTGTATTTACTATGATTTATAGCCCATCTTTTATTCAAGCTTGGTATGTATTTCAGCTCAGGGATGTACTATGGGTGTTCAGAGTTGTATGTGAGTCTTGTGGAATGTGTCAGGGCCACGTATGAGCTTTGTAGAAAGGAAATGGCATTTTCTTAAATCCAGACTTGTTTATTCATAAATGGATTTCCTCTCCATAGCTGTTCCCTCCCTCTGTAATATATCATAAAGTCTTTTACTTAAAATTCATCTTAAGTGGATGAATTTTAAGTAAAAGACTTTATGATATATTACAGAGGGCGGGAATAGCTATGGAGAGGAAATCCATTTACATTCCATTCCATTTATTGAATTTATAGGCCGCCCAATCCCGGAGGACTCCGGGCGGCTTACAGAAATAAGGAATATTAAAAGGATTAAAACAAATAAGACACAACAAATTAAAAGAAACACAACATGCACCCAGTCTAAGCGGGGCTGGACCTCAATCAAGAGGTCAACAGCCCCAGGCCTGCCGGAAAAGCCAGGTTTCAGCAAAACCAGGTTTCAGCAACCACAGATGATCATTGGACTAGCGATCTGAGAAAGAATAAATTTTGTGCCCATGATAAAACCTGGGCTAGTCAGCCTCTAATCTTATTGATGCTGTTAAACACCTAAATCCCACATCATAAACCATGTTGGCTTAAGCTGTTAGGACTTGAAATTTGCTAGCATCATGACATCCATAGAAGACAAACTGGATGGACCTACAGTGTCTCTGTACAAGGCAGCTTTTTAGAATGCTACAGGAATTTTGTAGCCTGATATTACTTTATGGCATTATGGTGTATGTGAATATAATCTCCTAATCACTAGTCCAGGCTATTAACTATTTCCTCCTTTTATCAGAATTCATTCCATACGTATTTCAAGTGATGTCTCTATTGCTGGAGATGCATAAAAATGATATCCCATCATCATATATGGCCTTGTTTCCACATCTGCTTCAGCCGGTCTTGTGGGAAAGGTCAGGAAACATCCCTCCTCTGGTGAGACTTCTTCAGGCCTATTTGGAGAGAGGAGCCAATGCAATAGCAAGTGCTGCAGCTGACAAAATTGTGCGTATAAACTCAAATGAGAATGATATCTTTAAATTTGTATGTATTTGGGGGCGGGGGGAAGAGTTACAACACATTCATTACAACTGTAATTGAGCCTGGAATAGTGGTTGTAAGTCCTGCCTGTCTTTAGGCTAAAGACAGATCTTTTCAGGAGGGGTTTGAGATCTGATGCCATGTATTCTGTTTTGGTTAAATCTATTTTTTTTCATTGTATATTTTTTATATTATAAGCCATCATGAATGTTGTCATCATTGTACAAAGTTGATTAAATAAATGCTGTTGAAATCAAGGACAAAAAGATTAGCCATCACTGCATTAGGGAGTGCCATCTAATACTCCAATTTTTATATAGCTGAGCATACTCCAATTTTTAGCTTTATCATGCCAGAGTTAAGGAAATAGACTTTAGGATTCTTTGATTATTGTACTTGAGCAATCTTTGTTGCAAAATTTGAATTAGATTCAATTTTGTAGTTGTGGTTCCTTCATTGTGCTTTCAATTGCCAGTAACTGAGATCGTTTTACTTTCTATTTTAATTTATAGCCTGGACTACTAGGAGTATTCCAGAAACTTATTGCTTCTAAACTTAATGACCATCAGGGATTCTACCTTCTGAATAGCATTATAGAACATATGCCCCCGTAAGTATGGACATCCACATCCCGATTTTTGTAATGGGTGTGAATGATTATTTTGGCATTATTGAAACAATGTCTACAATGATGCACTAGGTGGAATAATCAGATTGCTGTGTTCTTTTTATTTTTTAGTGAATCCATTGATCAGTACAGGAAGCAGATTTACATTCTGCTTTTCCAAAGACTTCAAAATTCCAAAACAACAAAATTTATCAAAAGTAAGTTCTATATAAATGGCCCTTATGGTTTGGGAAATTATCTTGAGGATGGCTTGATAACAATTAACATGGTTTTTTTACCTTCACTTTCAGTTTGATTTTTGAGATGACAGAATAACAGAGTTGGAAGGGACCTTGGAGGTCTTCTACTCCAACCCCCTGCTCAGGCAGGAAGCCCTATACCACTTCAGACAAAATGATGAAAGTAGCTTGGGCTGTAGTACTCTTTTGAGATTTCAGAGTAGCATATTATTCCATGTAAAGCTTAAAAATGTGGCAAGTAAAAAAGGGTTGGGAGAATTATGGTGGAGCCGGTCGTTTTTAAGGAGAATCCTAAAAGCCAGGAACAATGGGAGCAAAATGATGAAATACACACCATGACATAGAATCTGTGACTTATATACTTGCATCAAATGTTGGGATATAATTATATAAAACCAGGATTTTCTCCCTTATCCTCATGTAACAGTTTGTCATAATCTTAATTTGTCCAAGATAACTCTGCTTATAAAAGAGATTGTACCAAATGCTCATGTTAGTCCTGTTTTTTACAACTTTTAATTATTTTCTTTTTTAATATAGGTTTCTTAGTCTTTATCAACTTGTATTGCATAAAATATGGAGCAATAGCTCTTCAAGAAATATTTGACAGCATACAACCAAAGTTAGTATGTTTTTAAAAATACAGTTTATTTTATACTGAGGATTTCTAACTGTTGTATTCTTAGGGCTAAATATAAGTGTTAATGCCAGTAATTTGATAATATAATTTCACAGAAGATGTGTCCAGATTGCCTATCCCTGTTTGTTATTACGGTCAGATATTTATTTCTTAAGAAGTAAATATGTGTGGAAGATTTATATTATTTATTTATTTACTTTATTGCTTTTTAATTAATAACAAAGAAAAAATAAGAGTGATGAAAACACATTGTCAAACAGAAGAAAAGAGAAGAAATCTTTATGAAGATTTGTTTTGCAAGTGAATTGTGGGGATGAAATGCTGCTACTTTGTGAACACTTTTCAAAAATGTTTACATTAAAACGTACTGTATTTTTCGGAGTATAAAATGCACCAGAGTATGATGCACCAAAGTTTTGAAGAGGCAATGTTTTTAAAAAAGTAGGTAGATAGATAGAGGGATAGAGAGGGAGAGAAAGAGAGAGAAATACAGTAGGCTGATGGGGGGGGGAGAGTAGATAGGTAGATAAAGGGATAGAGAAAGAGAGATAGAGAGATAAATACAGTAGGTAGGTAGGGAGAGAGTGTAGGTAGATAGGTTAGGGATAGAGAGAAATTTTATATATATATATATACACACACACACACACACACATACAGTAGATAGGGTGAGAGAGAGAGTAAGTAGATAGAGGGAGAGAGAGAGAAATACAGTAGGTAGGTGGGGGGAGAGAGAGAGTAGGTAGGTAGGTAGATGTTTCCAGGTGTATTTATCCATGTGCTGAAGAAGGAAATCGCTGACAATCTGCAGCACCAAAACTTTGTTTCTGCTGGCACAGCACTTGATCAATATAATTCTCATCAATCAGTTAAAGAGCTTTCCAAAAGAGGGGGGGGGGTGAGTTTTTGCACTCTGCAAACCTCCCAAAAACGGCCTGTTTTTCGTGAAAACGGCCCCCCTTTTTTTTTTTAAAGGCATGAATAACCTTGAGGGGGCTTGCAGAGTGCTCCGGGGGGGGGGGGGTGAGCAAAAAACAGCCAGTTTTTCACAAAAATCGGCCCGTTTTTTGTCAAAAAATTGCATGCATAGCCTTATGGAAGCTTATAGAGTGCTGCTGGGGGCTGGGGGGCAAAAAACGGCCTGTTTTTTTGCTCATATCTGCACGACCATTTTGGTGAAGGGGCAGGGCTTTGGAAGGCAAAAATGCTCTATTCGATGTATAAGACACACCCAATTTTTCAGCCTCTTTTTTGAGGAAAAAAGGTGAGTCTTATACTCTGAAAAATACGGTACATCTATAATGGAGCTGGAGGCCAAGATTTTTCTTTGCAGGATCACTATTCCTCTATGCAGGTTTTTCTTTTTTCACACATAAGAATGAAGTAATAAAATTGAAGAAAAATATATACATCTGGCTATATTACTGGAATAAGGGTTAAACTTGATCCCTAATTTGGTACAGCAATGTTCTCAGTTTTGGCCAAAATCACTGAGAACGCATTAGTCTGTTGGAGTTAAATGTACAAAAAGTATCTCTGATAAATGTTTGTAGAGAAGGGATAGAATAAAATAATCTCATAACTAAAAACAATTTTTACTTATAAACTACCAGTTATCGAGTAAAAAAAGTTATACAGGTTTCACTGAGGCTTGGAGCTTTTCTAACATGGTAAATTGTACAACTAACAGAACTATCATTCTGATATTGGCTAAAATCCTGCTTAGTCAAAAATTCTTATTGACACTTTAGATGTTTTCAGTGACATACTTAACTTTGGTGAGGTGAGTGATACAGAATGGGATGAATAGATAAATTCTGTATTTTTTTCTATTGATGATGAAAGTTAGTTGGAACATTGGGAAAGTATATAGTTCTGGGTATACAGAAATGTGAATGAAATTAATGAAGTGAAGTTTTTTAGCAAAGAAGCAAAAGATAAAAAATAATCTGTTCTATGAATTCAAATAGTTGAAGATTTTGGGAGACCTACTTATTGTAAAGGAATGATAAGCCCTCTTAAAATTCTGTGGGAATTTACATACTTCACTTATTGAAGAATTAATGAAATGGGTTGACAGCTGATGAATTTGTTTAAAATATAATACAATTGAGTTTTGATTTACTCTAGCTACTTACTAAAATAAAAATACATTTATTTCTTTTGCACTTGATAGGATGTTTGGAATGGTTTTGGAAAAAATCATAATACCAGAAATACAGAAAGTATCTGGACAAGTAGAAAAGAAAATCTGTGCAGTTGGCATCACAAAAATACTCACAGAATGTCCTCCAATGATGGACACAGAGTACACAAAGTTGTGGTAGGTACAGTCACTAGCTTGATAATTAAGCTTGGTCATTAACTCTGCAAGCAAAAATAATACTGTGTTTAATTTAGAAACTACTGCTAAAGTGGCAAGGATTATTCAGCTATTATGTTTCCTGCATGGCAACATCACTAACTATAGTTCCCAAACCCTTTAAACCTAGCCAAATCAAAAATCCCATTAGTTTTCTGAAAGAGACTCAACTGTACGACAAGAAGAGGGACTTTTCCAGGCAGCATCCAAGAATCGGACATAATTGAATGGGAGAAAAAAAATTGAATTTATATATTAATGAAATTTAAAAAGAGACTTGAGTTACATAAATAAATTTGAGATAGATAGATGTGTATGTGCGTATAAAAAGAGAAAAATTATTTGAGCAGCCTTAGAAATATAGGCTGTTAGATAGTTTTTAAAGATACTTTTCTGTTCTGACCCCCCTCCGTACGGTGAGTCATGCCGACACAAGATTACTATTAGCCACGCTTTATTCACAGTAATTACTCACAGACAAGACTTTGGCAGCAATCCAGATTCCCACAGATAAGAGATACACACAAGAACTTCTCCAGCTTAGTAAAACGGTTGTGTCCTGCAAAAGGTCTCCTCCCAAAGTCTCTTCTTATATACTCTCTTCAGAGGAGCCTAATCACAACCACCTGGCCCTGATTATCTTCTACGTCTCCGTAATTGCTGCATGCGCTTCTCCGCCCTTCTTTGCCTGGCATCCGGGACCAACTCCCTTTGCTCCTCCCCACTGCTCCAGGGCCTGATGTCTTCACCACTGCTCCAGTGCCTGACGTCAGGGACAAACTCCCTTTGGCTTTCACCACTGCTCCATGCCTCAGGTGCCTCCTGGTGGCCAACCAGCCTCTTGGGTCCCTGCTCGGAGTCTGAACCCTGCCCAGGGTCCTCCACATCTTCCAGAGCCGACTCATAGGGCCCCCGCTATCGGAGTCCGTCAGCAGCTCCAACAGCTCCTGCTGGGCCACAACACTTTTCTAAAATTTTAGCTGTCATAGTTGTTAATCCCTTCTCTAGCTATGATAAATGTATCTCTTCTAACAAGCAATTTTATGAAAGGCATCTTCTGCTTTTTCAGGACACCTCTCCTTCAGGCCCTAATTGGCCTTTTTGAATTGCCTGAAGATGACACCCTTCCTGATGAGGAACACTTCATTGATATAGAAGATACTCCAGGATACCAGACTGCATTTTCTCAGCTTGCGTTTGCTGGGAAAAAGGAGCATGATCCAGTTGGCCAAATTGTGAATAATCCCAAAATCCATCTTGCACAGTCTCTTCATAAATTATCTACTGCATGTCCAGGCAGAGTAAGTTACTTTAATGTGGGAATATGTATAGAGCTCATTGAGTGGTTGTTAATGGAGGACCATCTGTATTTTATATTGTCTAATCTCTCCTGAAAATGCTCAGGCGAAAATTATAAAATTGTTCCTCACTTCACATGCTTTTGTGGGTGCCATCCTGACTTAACTTCCTCATAATTTGTAAAAGTGTTAAAACCTAGGATGTCATTGTGTTGGAAGGGTAATTTCCTTAATATAGCTTCATTCTCACATTATCCAGTTCTGAAACATCTGAGTCTCAAACTCCAATTAGAAGTTGGAAGGCTTCTGAATAGCTACATCACATAAGCATACATACATACATACATACATATTTGTGTTTGTGTGTGTGTGTGTACACACGGAGGAGTTGCTAAATAGGACAAGCCAAATAACACGGTGACTTGATTTCTCTTGAAGCACAATGTCATGTTGCAAAGCAATTTTGAATGGATACTCATTGAAGTACAGCATCCATATGAACAGCCTTCCTATAAACATTTTTTTATTATTACGCTTACATGCTTGCTGGAGGCAACTCTATGTGAAATACAACTCTTTGATACAATAACTTGAGGCAATGTGGAAGACCAGGATATTTCGAGTTTAGTGACATATTTTGATTTCTTTATATTTAGAAAAGTTTTCAGGTTACGACTACAATTGAGCCCAACATTTCTGTTGCTAAGTGAAACATTTGTTAAGTGAGTTTTGCTCCATTTTACCACCTTTCTTGCCACAGTTGTCAAATGAAACACTGCAGTTGTTAAGTTAGTGATATGGTTATTGAATTTGGCTAACCCCTTAATTTGTTTGTCAGAAGGTCTCAAAAAGTGATCATGACCACTACCATCCCAACACTGCAACTTTCATAAATATGAGTGTGTTACCAAGTGTCCAAATTATGATCACAACTACAGGGATGCTGCAGTGGTCATAAATGTGAAAAATAGCAGTAGCACCTAGACTTATATATCGCTTCACAGTGCTTTACAGCCCTCTTGAAGAGGTTTTACAGAGTCAGCATGTTGTCCTCAACAATCTGGGTCCTCAATTTTACCCACCTCAGAAGAATGGAAGGCTGAGTCAACCTTGAGCCTAGTGAGATTTGAACTGCCAAATTGTAGGCAGCCAGCAGTCAGGAGAAGTAGCCTGCAGTACTGTATTCCAACCACTGCATCACCTCAACTCTTAAAAATGAAGTCACTTTTTCAGTGCTGTTGTAACTTCAAACTGTCGTTAAACAAACTGCTGCAAGTCAAGGACTAGTTATATAAAAGTTTAGAGCTCATCTCCAACTAACCTGCTTGTTTTTCAGTCTTGCTAAAAACAATAGGAAATGGTGAAGGGGGGCGGGGAGAATCTTTACAGAGCTGCAAAGCTTTTATCATTTTTGATGGTCTCAGACTTTCAGTTCCCATACCAAAGTCATATATCTCTTGGTCATGGTGCTAGGTTTTAATAACACGCTAGGCCTTTAAGCTGGGAACCTCTGCACAGAACCTAGCATTGGGTACTGTATTTCTGCTATCATTGCAGCTTGTAAAGAGATTGAGATATCATCTAGGTTGGTATATATTCTTGTTAGGCTGTACTTTTAAATTGCTTGAGTTATTAATACATAAATATATAATATATAAATCTTGAAATCTCTTGAGTCACTGGTGTGTTTGTTGAATCTGGAACCAAAAGAATGAATTGCCTGGACAACTTATTGCCCTGACACTTGGCAAAAAATAACTGGAATTATAGTATGACCATACAATTCACAAGGTAGAAACAAATAAATTAATGATAAATAGACAAATAGATTGATGGAACCTAGGATGCTTAGTTGGAATAATAGATTTTTGTTTTAAACTTGTAATTTAAATGCATTTTAAATATATATTGCTTATGTCTTTTAAGGTTCCGTCAATGATAAGTACCAGCTTGAACGCTGAAGCTTTGCAGTTTCTTCAAGGATATTTACAAGCTGCAAGTGTAACATTGCTCTGACATTTTTAATCTGAGTGGCAGAATTTCAGAGTTACATCAAAGAGTACTGATATTGACTGTCTTCTAAACAAAGCTCGGACAAAATGAAACGAGTTGCTATTTCAGAAATACATCACAGAATTATTGCTTGATGCAGAAGCTGAATGATACTTTGTTCATGTGTTCATAAGAAGGAAGTGATTTTCCTTTTCCCTGTTTGTTTTCAAAGGGAATAGTATTAGAAGTTTATAATTTGGGATTGATTGCAATTTCACATATGCTGTGATTGGATAACATTTTAAAATATACAGAATACTGGCTGCACACTCATGTTGTCACATATTCTTTTTTCCAGTTTATTGTCATTTGTATTTCTTTTGTGTCTTCTAAAATTTATCTAAATTGTGAATAAATAAGTTCTTGTTTAAAAAGTATTTGTCTAGTAGTATATGTATAACTCAGTACCATGCCATAACCACACTTCAACTTGCTTTACCTAATGCTGTTCATAATGGAAGTTAAAGGTTTTTGAAGCGCTCTTTCAAAGAATTCTACCTGTCTTTATTAAGGAAGACAGCAATTTAATACTATACCTTTGAAGAATGTATTGCTGTAAAGTATCATTGAAAATAATTGCTTTGTATTATTTGCCATGCAGATGTTTCCTACTAAGCAACTTTACAGGTACTCCTTAATTATGATCATAATTGGGGCCAGAACTTCTGTTACTAAACAATGTGGTTATAAAGCTGATTTTATTATCCTTTTGCCATGTTCATTAAGTGAATCATGTGATTGTTAAGCAAATCTGGCTTCTGACTTTGCTTATCAGGCTTGGGAAAATTGTAAAATGGCGATCACGACACAGGAATGCTGCAACTGTCATAATTATATGCCTGTTGTCAAGCAACCAAATTTTGATATGATCATAGGGATGCTGCAACAGTTATACGTCACTTTTTTCATAACTTCAAACCATTGTTAAACGAATGGCTCTATGTTGAGGAATACCTGTAGCTTAGTTTTTTTTTTTTTTCATCTTAAATGTTTGAATGCTAAATCTCAGTTTAGGATGTATAAGTACCTTTGGAAGAACAGTTATCTTACTAATTATTCCTAGATGTCTGCAAAGCTAATGTAAATAAGGTTTGGGATGAGAATACATTTAAAAATGGTTGGAATTTGATGTATTAAGAAATGCTTTAAAATTTATGCTATAGAAAGATTGCCTATTTCTTGTGCCGCATATATAGTGAAAACTAAAATGCATGTTCCTACCTGAATGTAAAATGTACTAGGAGTCTTGTTTGGGTTTTAGAGTTGTATGCAGCTTTAGACCTTAATATGAAATGCAATTTATAAATCAGATGCTAGATCAGTGAAAAAGGTAGGATAATGTTGATCTGTTCCTATCATAAAGCAGATTAAGTCAAGCATACAATTATCAAAGCATCTTAGGATAGGTTATTTTATTTAAATCAGAAGTCCCCAACCCCCTTGTTGTAGCCCGATATTGGACCGCACAAGGGCCGGTGTGTGTGCACATGCGCAGCTCCACTTGCATGTGTGCATGCACCTGCCGTTTGCACAGAACCATCTCCTCACACACACACACACCCCGGCCGCTGGTCTGCCAAGCCGGAAAGGTTGGGACAGCTTCAATGCAGCTTTGTCAGCTGTTTTTCCCAATGTCCAATTATGACAGTTAAGAGTAATGATGATCATCTGAAGCAAACTGGGATACTGTAATGGTTAAGGTGTTGACCTAGTTCTCCTCCCACTTTAAGCATGAAAAATCGGCTGAGTGATTTTGGACCAGTCACTCTCACCCCCGTTTAATTCACAGAATTATTGTAGAGGAAATAGGAGGGAATACAGGTAGTCCCTAAACAAACACCATTGAACTCATAATTTTGATTGTACGTCGTTGTGGTTGTAAGTTGAGTCATGAACTCAAGTAGATTCCATTACTGTTATTAATGGCCATATGATTGTACGGTTGAATCCAGCTTATCCAATGAGCTATTTTGTTGGAAGATAGCAAAAAATATATATATAACAAAATGCAATCCCATGATGGTGGGATGCTGTAACCAGTCATAAATGTGAGCTGGTTGCCAACTGTCCAAATAGTGACATGTGACTGCGCTTTTGACTACAGCATTTTTGTAAATGGCAATGTTACAGGAGATTTATGCTTTATTTTGCAGCATAGCCCTTGATACCCACCAGATTGTCAGGCCTGTCTTTCACAGATTTAATTTTTCAAGAAGGGAAATAGATAATGCTGCAAAATAAGGCATAAACCCCCTCTAGCACCATCTTTATTTACTGTTTTCCCTCAGACTCTGAGGAATTCTTAGAAAACAAAATGGTATGTAAATGGAGTTTGATATTTGAATGATGAGTCTAATGTTTTATTCTAGCACAAATGAAAATCTTTGAGGTCTGAAGGTAATAAGAATTATTGTTTTGTGCCATCCAGAGTCACCTCAGGTGAGATGGGCAGCTGTATAAATTTGATTTATAAATAAATACTGTTTATACATTAATATAGCTATGATTTAGTTGGTATTGGCTTTATAAGAAGTGTGAACCTCAGCCAAATTGACAAATCACAATGAAACATCTTAACAATGCCTGAATTAGTAATTAGGAAAATTGTATTTGCCCCTTTCTCTAAATTTCCAATCAAAGTTGCAGAATGGTCATTTTAAAGCACCAGAAGCAATCTCCCAAAGTTGGCATTTATGTTCTAAATCTAAATTAAATCTTTGTAAAATATTCCCAAACAACAAATGTGTGTCTAACAGGAGCCCTTTTCAATTTGGTTGAAGCTTGAGAGTCCTTCCTTGAAAAAAACGCCTTGGCTAATTTTTTAAAAAAAAATAACCCAAAAGGTAGCTCCTTTTTTCACAATTCTTTCCTGCCAAATTCAAGGAGGCAACGGGAATGCGTCCCTTTTTACTTTGATATTTTATAATAAGTCAACACAGATATCATGACTGTCTAAAAGGGGATCTGGAATCACAGCCAAATTTCCACTGTGAGCAAAAGTGATTATTTCTGGAAGAAGAGCAGCGTTTTAGAAACGCGCTTCACCAGGCGGCCCGCAAGAAGCGCAGCGGCTTGGTTTGAATCCACACCTGAAATGAACAAATTGGGCCTGAAAGTTTTTGCTGCAGTCTCTACCGCTGAAGACTTGGGCTGCTTTGCGCTATTAACTTGCAGCGCTGCCCCTTTGCCACATAAACACTTTACGATAGTCTGCTGCCCTCAATCCACTTTCGTTAGAGTCAACAGCTTTTGAATGCTTGGGGAAATTACAAGACCCAGAATCCACGAGGGCTACCCAAGGATAGAAGTAACTTGCTCCTTCCTCTCCCTAACAAATCTTTCCCATGCTTATAAAGCAGAGGTCTTCCAACTTGGCAACTTTAAGACTTGAGTACTTCAACTCCCAGAATTCTCCAGCTGGAGAATTCTGAGAGTTGAAGTCCACAAGTCTTAAAGTTGCCAAGTTTGGGAACATGTTATAAAAATTCTATTTATTTTCAGGGAACAATAAAAAGGGTTTTGCAAAACCCTTTTTAAACTGAGCCAGGTCTAATTAAGAAAAAAAAGGTGGAATTATTCTTTTTTTTTACATTCATGGTTCTTATACATCTGTCATTCCATTTATAGAATTATAATATTCCATCTGGGTTGCTTTGTTTACCATCCCTCGCCTGTTTTGACACCGCCTTCTTATCCCTTTCTTTTCCCCCTCCCTCCCTTCTCCGAGTGAAGAGATTCTTGATCTCGCTTCTTCCGTTATTCCGCTCCGAAGGGGGAAAAGAAAAAGCGGGTTGCAACCCTCTGTATGCTTTATTAGAAGAATGAAAGCCCACATTCTAGAGCTGGATAACAAATCGAAGTTGAAGTGGAACTTTGGCTCCAATGGGCTTGATGGGCACGCCACTTAGCAACAACACGGAGAGTTCGCTGCTGCCTTCATCCAGAAAAACTTTTTTTAAAAAAATTCTCAGTCCAAATATTACCCTGGGATTTCTTGATTGTCTCCTACCCGAACACCAATTATTAGATGCGACCCTTCTTCGCCTCTCCAGATCAAGCTGAGCCTGAAAAACAATCGAATCCGACGCCAAACAGCCTGTCTCCTGTTTTTTTAGTACTTTTTAAAATTGCAGACAAAGTGGAAAACTGCATCCTCTTCTGTTTTATTATGGTTGGTCAGAATACATAATGCCATGTATTATATTATTTAACTTCAGATCTTAGCTTTATTTTCCCAGGTCACCAAAAAAAAACCTGTTAAAAATATAGAGCAAGTGAATCTCTTTGTATTTAAAAGGAGCTACCGCACACCCACACACACCGACATTGTTTAGATTTAGCAAACCGGGATTATGTCAGATCCACGTTCGGCAAATGGCAGCCTTCCCGAACCACACCAAAGTCTCCTTTTTCCAGCCCAGTGCGACTCCCACCAAGAATCTTCTTCCGCCTGGCGTTACAGGATCTGCAGGCAACCACGCCCTCCGCCGGCGAAGGTAAGGAAGCAATGCACGCTGGGAAATGTAGGGCTTTAGGAAGCACGTGGCAGAAGATATGTGTATAGGGCAAGATGAAAGAAAGATGAAAGAGAGAGAGAGATCTCTCTCGAGGGAATGGAGCATGCTGGGAAGTATAGTGGTTTTTTTTAAATTCCGAGGAAGGAAGCGAAAGCCGTGAGACACTGACAGAAGGGCAAAGTGTTCTTCGTAGCTACCCTGGAGCATGCTGGGTGTGGTAGTCATCCGTGCGACAATGCAAAACTCTTGAGAAGCCGGCCGCTAACTAGAACCGCGGCATGCGTGGTGCTAGGCGGCGCTATAAATAGCTGCCAAGGCCACAGCTCCACCTCTTTCACCCTCTCTCTCTCTCCCCGTGTGCTGCCGTCACTTCCTTCCCGGCCGGAGCTGGCCCCGCTCATTCTCTTTAGTGTTTGCCCTGTGTCTGCTGCCGCTGCGACTCGCTCGCTTCCCTCCCCTTCCCCGGACCCCCCTTTCCTGGGAGCTACCAATGGACTGAGCCGCCCGATAGCCCGCCGTCAACACGAGCCGGCCCGGGAGCCGCAGCCCAGACCAACATCAGGTGAGGGGGGGGGAGAAGAAGAAGAGAGGGGAGGGAAAGGAGGGGGCGCGCGACTGGGGGATGTGGGAGCGAGAGGCCTCGGCCCGGCCTGCGCCCAGGTTGGGGCCTAGCGGGACGGCCAGCCTCGGGCCACCGGCGGGGGGTGGGAGAAGATCGGGCTTCTCTGAGGGGGCGGTTGTGGCAGCGGCTCTCCTGGGCTGCCGGCAGGTGGAAGGCGCGAGGTTGACTGACAGGCGCTCCTTTTCCTCCCCTGGCTGGAGGGGAGCTGAAAGGGAGAATCCGCGGGAGATGCCTTCGGGGATAGCGGCTCGTAGCTTCTCTCTCCGGGCTCCTTCTCTGCCTTTCCTCTTCCCCGTGGTTCCCCCGCCACCCCCGAGGTGGGGAACCCAGCTCGTGGGTTGCCCACTGTGGAAAAAGAGGCCGTGGTGGACTGAGGGAGGGTCTGAGGTAGCGCAGCTCTTCTCCTCGGCATCCTGGTGGATCGGTGTGGGTTAGGTGGGCTCAGTGGCTGAGACGCTGAGCTTGTCGATCAGTAAAGGTAGGCAGTTCGGCGGTTCGAATCCCCCTAGTACCAGGTCTCCTGCGTGAGCAAGAGGGTTGGACTAGATGACCTCCAAGGTCCCTTCCAACTCTGTTACTGTTTTTTAAAAAATTTAAATCCCATCCTGGGAGAAGTAAAAACTAGGCCTTGTTGTAACTTTAAATGTTTGTGTGAAGTGAGAAGCGCGTCTCTCTGGTACTCTGTAGGCACCCGTGCCCGGTGTGTAGGTTTCTTTTCCTTAGAGCTGTGCAGTGTTTTTATCTTCGGGTGTAACGGCAGTGCGTGTGGGCTGTTTTTGGAGATTACCAGATTTCTTGACCTTTCCATATTCGACGCAGGGAGCCTTTCTCTGCAGAATAGCTGCTCTAATGTCTTTCTTTGCTTGGCACTGCAGCAATTGCAAAGTAGAAACTATTACTTATCTTAAAACAAATGGAAAGGGGTTCCAGTGGAGAGTTGAATGTAGATTCTGTCTACTCTGTTTTCCTTGGATTCAGATCCTGGACTATATCCTGCAGCCTAGCATCTGAAAGCTGGCAGTGTTTTATTCCTTTTTTTAAAAAAAGGCTTTGTGTGCTTTCATTTGACATTCCGTAAGGTGTCCTACCTGTCAACGGTAACGTGTCCTATCTGTCAATGACTACTTCAGCTTCAACTACAACAATACACGGGCACACAATAGATACAAACTTAAGGTAAACTGCTCCAAACTCAATTGCAGAAAATACAACTTCAGCAACAGAGTGGTCAATGCCAGGAATGCTCTACCTGACTGTGGTTTCTTCCACAAACCCCCAAAGCTTTAACCTTAGGCTGTCTACTGTCAACCTCATCCCATCCCTAAAAGGTCTTTAAAAGGCGTGCATAAGCCCACCAACATGCCTACGGTCCCTGTTCTAATGTTCTTTTTTATTCATATCCATTTCCTGTATTCATAATCATGTTTATAGTTATATCTGTTACCTTATGCATAATTGACAAATAAATAAAAAATAAAATAAAAAGGTATTCAGCTCCTAATGGAAATAAATGGCTAAAGGGTTTTAGATGCTGAAGTTTTCCCTCACAAAAACTCTTGTATTGTTTCACTTTTAGGAGAACTAAGCATTTGCTAAATCCAGAACCATTTTTAAAAATTAAGTGAACTTTTGTAAGTGTCATCTCTTGCTTTGGTTTTGACAGGGTGGGCTGAGTTTTGGCCACAGTTGGAGAAGAATAACAAATCGGCAAGCTTTAGTTAGTTTCCATTCATTGATTTCTGTAGGCTTAGTAAGCATTCTAAAGGGTAACTTTGCAACAGGGTACAGTAAAGTCTTTCAGTAGTAAAAATTCCATTGCAACTTGAAGGTAGAATCTGGAAATGCTTTATTTGTTCTAGGGAAATAATCTGTTCAACTAACATTGAATAATTTGAAGTTTGGAAGGTTGGGGAATTAGAAAAAAAAATTTCAAAACAGCAGAGGCAAGCTTTTTTCACATCACATCAAGAAAACTACATGTGTCTTTGTAAGTCAGGCCCAATTCAAAATATGATTTTATTCTCAGTACTATTTTTACCTTTTTGCATTGTCCTGACATGACAAATTCTTCTAGTAAAATGTGTATAACTAAGACAGCACAAATTTGACCAAATCTTGTATAGACTACTTTGTAGTCAAGAAACCATAGTCCAAGTGTCTTGAATGGCATTGCATTTTGAAAAAACTGTTCAGATTCTGAACATCATTAACAACATTCCAATCTTTTGCTGGCCTTCCAGATTCCACTTTTTTGTGACTGGTAGTTAAATAAAGCAATACTTCGTCTTTTGCTCCAGATACTTAATAATTACAATAATTTATGGGGCTGGTTGCAGTTTTGTTATTGTAAGCTGTCCAGATTCTTTGGTTTGGGGTAGCATGTAAATAGAAATATTTCAATTTTGGATAGGTTTGAACTACATTGGACCTCATTACATCAAATTAAGCTATTAATTTAATCTGGGAAAATATGATATCTTAGGCATTTTATAGGGAATAAATTCTATTGAACTTCATATTTATACAGTTGGGTTGTGAAAATTAACATTAATGAACTTCCATAAGTAAATATATGTACAATATTCTGGAATTAAGGCACATTGTTTAGATTTAGCAAAAGCTGATTAGAAGTAATGAGCTGCCCCCGGAGCTTCGTATAATCCTCAACCTCCGGTCCTTCCGACGCGCCCTAAAAAGTTGGCTTTTCCAGCAAGCCAGCCTGGCCTGAACAAAACAAAACAAATTATTGATTATTGTTAATTTTAATCAAATTCTTTTTTAAAATGCTATTGTTAATCTTAATTGGGTTTGTTTTTTGAATATTCTATTTTTTTTAACTTTTGTAATATGTGTTTTTTTAATGTTGTATGCCACCCTGAGTACTTAGGAGAAGGGCAGCATATAAATCCAATAAACCAAACCAAACCAAGTAGTTTGTATATCACTTGATTAAACCAGATGAATAATTGCTTATTGTTTGAACTGTCTCTGTTGAAGAATGCTATAATTGATGATAAAAACTAATCTTAATGTATCCATTATGTTGTAGGCAGCCACTTCTAAAACTCTTAGCTTTTTAAAGTTTTCAAAAGGCCTAATTGTAAACTACTTTTAGTTCTTGATTTAGGATTCTTACATTTTGGAGTAGCAGTTTTGGATGTCATGAAAAATAATCTATTATTTGTTTGGCTTATTAGAACAGAACAAAGGAGGACTAAACAGGTTTGATGCATTAGCACATAACTTGATAATATGCCAGTTGAAGCAAAAAAAACAAAAACCCACAAATTTACAAAACATGAGAATATGATAGTTTTCGGGAAAGATTTTATAAATTAAAGTCAGTGTGTGAATAATAGTCATTCTTAGTAACTTAACAACTATTATTCTGTTATATAATAATAAGACAACTTAAGTCACTTATTACAACCATAGACTGTCATTCATCAACAAATATTTGACCACACACACCTGCTGAAATAAATGGGAATAGATCAAGAATATGTTTTCATTCATTTAACTTCTTTAAAATGCACCATATTCATTTATGTGCTTCCAACAAAAATGACTCCCGTAGTATCTTAAAGTATGCTCTTACTTGCAACAAGAGCTTGGCAAAAGCACATGTAATGAAATGGCTGTAACTCCTGTCTGCAGAGAGGAAAGGACCACAGGATCAATTAAAAATAATAGTTGCCTAGGAGGGAATAGCTAGTGCACCAATCAGGTGTTTGGTTGAGCTATGATGACAGTGTTGGTGTAGCCAGGAGATGCTCAGCAGCATGCCTTTTGGTGCAGTGCCAGATCTTTTCTAAGGGCAATGCTATTTTGTGGTGGTGAACTTGAGTTTTTAAAAAACACCAATGGGCTATATGTTGTTCAGGCCTGCTTTAGATAGTCATTGTTTAAAGAGTTATTAAATGTTGCACAAGTTCCTTATAGTTTATGTCTTTATGAAGAAAGTATAGGTTTGGTTCAGAGGTCTACCTAAGAGATAGGGTAGGTGGAAGCTAATCTTCCTGCATTTCTTTTCTCTGCTATTCCCCAATACTTGAATCATTAGGGAATATTTATGGCATTGGGGAAAGGAGAGTAAAAGAAAGAGAATAAAGCATTGAGGATATGATAGAATCATTTTATGAACAGAAAGGAATTGATTGAAGAAGATAAAATTGTTGTTTTTGTCAAATGATGTATCTGTAAATTGCAACTTGATGTGTTCATCAAATTACTTTTTAATGGAGTTGCTAATTACCATGTTTCCCTGAAATTACGACATGTCCTGATAATAAGACCATGCCACATTTTTCTGGTGGGCAAAAATATAAACCCTCCACCGAAAATAAGCCCCCTGGATAACCCCCCCCCCACCTCGGACCAGGCAAAGCGTCGCTCACCAACCTAGCGGTATCCCAAAGGTGCCAAGCCACGGGAACTGGGGGGGAGGCAAAGGTGATCACGTTGCTTAGCGCCTTTGGGATACTGCTAGGTTGGTGAGTGGCTCTGTGCCCAGCTGAAGAGGGGGGTTGCTGGGTGGCTGCTCTCTTGCGAGCGGGCTCCCAAAGAGCCAGGCCCAGCCTCATGGGTGAATGGCTGTGTTGTGCTGTTGCAGCAGCGCAGCAGCCATGAAGCGACCACACTCATGAGCAGCTACCCAGCAAACCCCCTTTCTAGCTGAACACAGTGCCATTCACTGACCTTGGGGTATTGCCAAGCCGTGTGAGCGCCTGTTCGCTGCCACCCGGCTCCTGCGACTTGGCACCTTCGAAATGGCAGTGAATGGCGCTCTGCACAGCTGGGGCAGGGGTTGCGGGAGCAGCTGTTCCACTCTCGCTTACACGCCTGCCAGCCTCACGATGCATGACCCAGCTCCAGTGTGGTCGCTTCATGGCTGCTGTGTTGCGCTGCTGCAACAGCGCAACACAGCCATTTGCCTATGAGGCTGTGCCCGACTCTTTGGGAGCCCTCGCAAGAGAGCAGCCACCCGGAAACCCCAAAACAATAAACCCTTCCCTCATAATACGGCCCAAGCCATATTTTGTGTGTAAAAAGAAAATAAGACCCTGTCTTATTTTCAGGGAAACACAGTATTTCTTTGTGCTATTTTCTAATTATATTTCAATGCTGCCTCCTCAAGTATTTTAATTACTCTGTCACTGTCATTATGTATTTATACTTTACTTTATTGTGACTTGTTGCTGCCACTTCATAAAACTTTTATCAATCTCAGTCTGTCGTACTATAATATATTAAAGGCTTAAGTTTTCTAATATCTATAGTATTGCATAATCAAGGTGTTTAAATTTGGTTTTGTTTACTTCCCATACTGTTTAGAATGGTTAGTAGCTTTTTTTTTATTTTAGTCAGTGAATGTCTGAATCCACTTCTTCCATCTTACAGAACATTAAACATATCACAATGAAAGAGTAGTTGTTTGATGTGAGGATCTACATACACTATATTGCCAAAAGTATTCGCTCACCGGCCTTCACTCGAATATTAACTTACTGTAAGTGACATCCCATTCCCAATCCATAGGGTTCAATATGACGTTGGTCCACCCTTTGCAGCTATAACAGCTTCAATTCTTCTGGGAAGGTTGTCCACAAGGTTTAGGCATGTGTTTATGGGAATTTTTTACCATTCTTCCATAAGCGCATTTGTGAGGTCATACACTGATGTTGGATGAGAAGGCCTGGCTCTCAGTCTCCGCTCTAATTCATCCCAAAGGTGTTCTATCGGGTTGAGGTCAGGATTCTGTGCAGGCCAGTCAAGTTCATCCACACCAGACTCTGTCATCCATGTCTTTATGGACCTTGCCTTGTGCACTGGTGCACAGTCATGTTGAAAGAGGAAGGGGCCAGCTCCAAACTGTTCCCACAAAGTTGGGAGCATGGAATTGTCCAAAATGTCTTGGTATGCTGAAGCATTCAGAGTTCCTTTCACTGGAACTAAGGGGCCAAGCCCAGCTCCTGAAAAACAACTCCACACTATAATCCCCCCTCCACCAAACTTTACACTTGGCACAATGCAGTCAGACAACTACCTTTCTCCTGGCAATTGCCAAACCCAGACTTGTCCATCAGATTGCCAAATGGAGAAGTGCAATTTGTCACGCCAGAGAATGCGTCTCCACTGCTCCAGTGGTGGCGTGCTTTACACCACTGCATCCCACGCTTTGCATTGCATTTGGTGATGTATGCAGCTGCTCGGCAATAGAAACCCATTCCATGAAGCTCTCTGCGCACTGTTCTTGAACTAATCTGAAGGCCACATGATGTTTGGAGGTCTGTAGCAATTGACTCTGCAGAAAGTTGGCGACCTCTTCGCACTATGCGCCTCAGCATCCGCCAACCCGCTCCGTCAGTTTACGTGGCCTACCACTTTGTGGCTGTGTTGCTGCCGTTCCCAAACACTTCCACGTTCTTATAATACAGCTGACAGTTGACTGGAATATTTAGGAGCGAGGAATGTCACGACTTTTTGTTGCACAGGTGGTATCCTATCACAGTTCCACGCTGGAGTTCACTGAGCTCCTGAGAGCAACCCATTCTTTCACAAATGTTTGTAAAAATTGTCTGCATGCCTAGGTACTTGATTTTATACACCTGTGGCCATGGAAGTGATTGGAACACCTGATTCTGATTATTTGGATGGGTGAGCGAATACTTTTGGCAATATAGTGTATTTCCTTCTGTGATAATCTATTCATGAGCTATGTAATGAATATTATATATTAAATGTAACTGATCATTAGTTTAGAAAACTAAAGGCAGTTTACTAAGTAAGACAAATGTAAAATTTGTGTGTTGAGAAATTAGCAAGATTTGAGCACATACGCTGTCACTAGATAAAATAATTTAAACTATGCATAATTAAATATTACAAAAACAGTTTTACTGTGTATGAACTATTAATATATACACTGTTAATGTGTTAAAAAGGAATCCTTATAGCAATTGTATAGAACCATTGTAAAATACATTCAGTTTTCCTTTACGTGACTATAAAATGCAAGATAGTTCATAGTTATAAATGTACATGTAACTCATGTTATAAGTTATGGTATATATCAATTTTCACACAAAAGGAATCCACACCAGAGATGCATTGGCTAGTATACTGCTACACATTTAAGTTATATGCCTATTCTTACACATGTTGCTGATTACTTACCCTTCCAACATATTTTAACCAGCTTTAGTTAAATAAAAATTGAAACATAAGAAATCAGAACACATTTTTTACAAGAGCAGATAGGAAGCTGTGGAACTCAGAATAAAGCTTTCTATCCTAATTTCAGAAGAAATAAAATCTGTGGATGTTAAAGAATAAAATGAGTTCAGTTCAGTTTATTGTATTTGTATGCCGCCCTTTCCCCCCGAAGGGGGACTCAGGGCGGCTCACAACTCGAACCGGGGAAGGGGGATACAGACAAAAAAATTTAAAAAACAAACAAACATAACAATATATAATTTAAAACTCACAACAGTCATACCATTCGAGACGGGGGCAACAGCTCTTTAGCCCCAGGCCTGTCGGAACAGCCAGGTTTTGAGGGCTTTGCGGAAGGCCTGGAGGGTGGTGAGGGTTCGAATCTCCACGGGGAGTTCGTTCCAGAGGGTCGGAGCAGCCACAGAGAAGGCTCTCCTCCGGGTAGTTGCCAGTTGACACTGGCCGGCGGATGGAATTCGGAGGAGGCCTAATCTGTGGGATCTAATCGGTCTAGTGGAGGTAATTGGCAGCAGACGGTCTCTCAAGTACCCAGGTCCAATACCATGAAGGGCTTTATAAGTGACGACTAGCGCCTTGAAGCGTATCCGGAGACCAATAGGCAACTGTTGCAGCTCGCAGAGGATAGGTGTTACGTGGGTGAACCGAGGTACACCCACGATCGCTCGCGTGGCTGCATTCTGGACAAGCTGAAGTCTCCGAATATTCTTCAAGGGCTGCCCCATGTAGAGCACGTTGCAGTAGTCCAGTCTAGAGGTCACAAGGGCGCGAGTGACTGTTGTGAGGGCCTCCCAGTTCAGGTAGGGACGCAACTGGTGCACCAGGCGAACCTGGGCAAATGCCCCCCTGGTCACAGCCGACAAGTGGTGTTCAAAAGTCAGCTGTGGGTCCAGGAGGACTCCCAAATTGCGAACCCTGTCTGAGGGGCGTACAGTTTGAGCCCCCAGCCTAAGAGATGGAACACTTGAACTTTAGAGATCATTGTGTGCTGACTTATGCAGGATTAAAATAAATTTTATAGTTAATACTAAAAAGATACAATTGATAAGGCAAAGCTGCCAAAAGCAAAAGCAAATCAAATATATTTGCATGGGATATTTTTGCAGTATAAAAACAAAATACTATGTTCCCTTTTAAAAAAAAATAGCTTCCTAATCCTAAAGAACTGTCAGATATTGTTAAATAACTATCTCAAAAATATGGTATAATGGAAGTTACCTTTGGAAGTATAATGACTTATTTCAAATAATATCCTGAAAGAAATTAATATTTTATTAAATTGTATATTTTTTCATTGTTCCAGCTAATGTTGATGAATAAGGAAATGTAAATACTGTGCAACATTATTATAAAGTAAAATAGTATGAAAATCATATAGAGCATATTTGTAACTGTCCTTTTCCTTTTGATATAGCAATTTCCATCATAAAAATATTTTCCTTGGAACTAACACCAAAAGTAAACTGTCCCAGGAACACCAAAAGGTATGGAAAATTTGTATTTGGTGTATAATCCACTAATTCTGCATATTAAATGCTTGCCAGTTCTAATAATTAAATACTGGTCAAAAGATAGTGTCACAATTTGGTTTACTTGCTCAGTTGCGAAATTGATTCCCTGTCTGCATAGCCTCCAGTGACACATGATTCCTTATTTATCACTCTACCCTTTTTTTTGAAACACCAGGCATATCTTGTTCCTAGATTTCTTTACAAGCTGCTCTAGTTTGTATAATTACAGTGGTGCTTAAAAGTTTGTGAACTATTTTGCATGTTCAACGTTTCTGTATAAATATGACATATACTGTAATCTGTTCTCTACATACTGCAAGTGCTAAATATAGATACAGGTAGTCCTTGAATTATGACCACAGTTGAGCCTTGAATTTTGGTCATAAGTTGTTATGCTTGTGGACTCAATTTTTATGACCATTTTTATGGTGATTATTAACTGAGTACCATGTTTGTGAAGCAAATCACATGGTGGCTAAGTGAATCATGTGGTTCTTCAGCAAATCACATAGTCATAAGTTTGAATCCAGCAAAAATGTCACAAAACATGGCATTGCAGCATTCATAATTTCAGTAATGGGTTGTAAGTAACTTTTTTTTAGTCCATTGTAAGTTTGGAAGGTTGTTAAGTGGCCAGTTGTAAATCGACGACTACCTGTTAGGAGAGCTTAGTTAAACAATAAGTCAAAAACATACAGTACTTGCTTGTTGTATGCTTTCGCCTTCCAATTCTCTTTGAATTGCTTTGTTGATGACATGGGCAGTAAATAAATACTGCCATGTATATCATTGTTATTCAGTGTGTTATTGATGGTGCTGTCATGAACACTTGACATTCACAGATACAAGAGTTTAATTCTTTACATGAGACCTTCTGGAGTATTACATGCCTTGCACTTGGTGTAATCATGGTTGGTTGGTTTTACTCTCCTAAGGAGAGTAAAATGCCATTAAATTGCCTTCATTTGTACATGATCTGCTTGACCTTTGCTTGATTTGAACTGAAGGAGCCCAAATTCTTGGAAATAGTTTTGTAATACTTTCCAGCTTGGTGAGCATCTTTTTTTCATTCAGAAACCTCCTTTGTTCAAGCCATACATATCTGAGTGGTGAAAAATAAACTGATCGTGAATACCAGAATACTGTTCTCTAAATAAGATGGACACCCCCCCCACACACACACATATCTGATTGTCATCCCATTGATTTATTGAAACAACTGGCACTAATTTCCAAATGAACTGGTAATCCTAGAGGTTCACATTCATCTGCTGTTTAAAATATGTAGCTTTGGATCATTTTCCTCAATAAATCAATGAACAAGTATAACATTTTATTTAACTGACTTCTCTTTATCTAGTTTTAGTACTTGTAGAGAGAGTAGATCATGTTTTAAGTAACATTTATGCAGATAAATTGACAATTCAAAATGATTCACAAATTTCTAAGCACCACTGTATTTATGTACTCATTATCTCTTCTCTCAGTTTTTTTTCTTTTCACATTTTTGACAGCTTAGTTTCATTTTGAATCTTGGACTTTTTGCTTTTTATGGAAGTACTGCTTGGAAATAGCTATGGCGAGGCAAGAACACAATTCTATTTTCTTTTTGAAATCTAAGCATTAGTTTTGCTTGCCAGTTGCAGTGCTTTCATTTAGGAGTTCCATAACTCTCATTCATAGACCATTGAAATGTATATGAAAAGGGACATGGTGGCTCAGTGGTAAGACGCTGAGCTTATCAATCAGAAAGGTTGGCAGTTCGAATCTTTAGTGCCACGTAACAGAGTGAGCTCCCGTTAGTTGTCCCAGGTTCTGCTAACCTAGCAGTTTGAAAGCATGTAAAAATGCAGGTAGGTAGAAAAATAGGGACCACCTTGGTGGGAAGGTAACAGCGTTCTGTGTGGTTTTCGGCATTTAGTCATGCTGGCCACATGACTACGGAGATGTCTTTGGACATCGCTGGCTCTTTGGCTTTGAAACAGAGATGAGCACCACCCCCTAAAGTTGGGAACAACTAGTACATATATGCGAGGGTAACATTTACCTTTTACCCTATATGGGAAGGTCAAATATAGAGGCAAAAATAAACATACATTTTAAGAATATATTGTTGACAGTGGTCTCGAATAGTGAAATTGATGTGAGCCTTCAGCAGACAATCTGTTTTTATCTTTTGGTATATCCAGGTGACTCAGTGCTTCTAATGTGCCAGTGATTCGTTCTAAACAGATTGTTTGATTGAAAACATCGAATGTGCATCAAGATACTGGAATGCATAAACATTTTCTGAAAAGGACATTATAGAATATTGCACTTCCATACTAATTATAGAAGATTCAATTAGTGTAATTCTTTCAATTAAAAAAAAGCAGCAATAGATTTTGGTGGTAGTTCATGACAATTTTGGTCTCTCTTATGCAAGAACACTTACTATTTATACTATTTATTTCAATTAAAATGGAAAATACAATGTCTCTGCTTTCATGGTTTCTGGAGAGAACGTCAAGCAATAGTGCTGTATCCTTGCTACAAAAAATATATGAATGAAATACTACTTGGTCATTTCTTTCTTTCTTTCTGTGAGTCTGAAATTGGCTTTTTCAGCTCTGTCATAGCTTTGAACAATCACTAAAAAGAAGTCATTAAGCAAAGAAGCCTGTATTTTTGAAGAAAGATTTTAAACTATTACATATAAGCAACTCATTCTCCTGTTTGCAACAAAGCAGACAATCATACCCATAATTTGCTCTATTATTGTATTTTTGCAGTATCACACCCCCACTCCCACCCCTTCTACTCTCTCTCTCTCTCTCTCGTATAGAAAAATTACCTAATCCAATCATTACAAAATAATTTTCCTGTTGTAGTTGTCCAAAGAAAAAAATAGTAAATACTTTAACTAGTTTTGCCTGGTTTGCAGTCAAATGTCAAAAAAATGTGTCCATAGTGATACTTGCATCTAGGACTGTAAGAAAATACATGCTGTGCTTGTCATTGTAATTTTCTTTAACGGCATACTTGCTGTTATTTATCTATATTTGCTACTGTATAACTTTAATTTGTTACAGCATAAAACAAGAAAATGAAATGGAAATAGAGATAGCTTGCAAATTACTTTGTGTTTGACACATCCATTCTAAATTTGGCATCAGTTGTGAAAGCCTGCAGAGTACTTGAAAATAAATAAATGCTATTAGCATTCAACGTTTGAATAGCATTTATATTTCCTAAAGCTGAAAATAGGTCAGCTTTATAGTTTTGAAGAAATATAGAATCTTTTCTACTAAATTTTTTTAAGTAAATAAACCCAACTATAATAGACATTAGAAATGTTTAATTGTAACACTTGAAAAAGGAATAGTTTATCAAATACCATTATACATTTCATACTCTAGTATGTTAAACCTGACTCACTTGAAGAGAGCAGTATCCAGTGTTTTTGGAGTAAACTTCATTGGCTATAAAGATTGCCTACTGAAAAATTTTAACTATTTATTTCAAGAAATCATTAATATATATTTTATGACTCTTATTTTATGTGTTTTTGATCCCTAGATGTAAATGGATTTAATGATTTATCCAGTAAGAATGGTTAGCTAAAAACTATAGGTTTGCTGTTCTTTGCAACCAAAACATGTTAACTCTAGTATTGTGTTGGCAGCCCTCTCAACTTATTTTCTTAATAAGAAAATAAGACAAAACATCTGACATAAAATTTCTTTTTTTTTCTTTATTCTTTAAAGGTACAAATTCAAGCACTTATACAGAAAAGAAACCGTGCATTCAAGGCCAAGTTTACCTGCACTGATTAGGTTTGAATGGAAATAAACATGTCTCAAGTTCAAATTCAGAATCCAACTGCTACTCTTTCTAGCAGCCAAATACTAAGCAAGAACCAATCTCTCGCACAGCCTTTGAGTATTCCTTCTCCCACTAGTTCTTTGCCCTCTGAAAATGCGGGTAGACCTATTCAAAATTCCGCTTTACCCTCTGCATCTGTTACATCTACTAGTGTTGCTGCAGGTAAGCTTTATAATATCTTTGATATATTTCGATAATTTTTGCTATTATTCTTTAGTTTAAAACAGGGGGCCCCAACCCTCAGCCCATGGACTGGCAACAGTCCGCCGCATGCCAGCGGTCCACGCAAATAAGCAAAGCCCCCTCTTCAGGGTGCAGGCAGCATGCAAAACCATGCCTCCTCCATTCCGCAGAAAAACTTATCTCCAAGGTTGGGGGGGTTGGGGGTCATTGGTTTAAAACATTGGCTTTAAATTATGTTTTTAATGGAATATTTTTAAATAAATGAAATTTATAAAAGAAGTATTGCATATGATTGAAATGGGTGAAAACAACAAGTATTTGCAAAAGAAATTAGTTAAACATTTTTGTAATTTCACTTTATAAATGTTTTCTATCTTTCACCATTTAACAGTAAGTCTGGGGTTTGTTTTGGTGGAGTGTTTTCTGCTCCAGTATATAAAATATGCAAGAATATTTGTTTAATGACACTTTTTAGGGAATTTGAGTTTTGATCCGCATTTCGATTCTACTAGTAACTGACAAATTACGTGTCTTATTCTTTAAATAGTTTTTAATGTTTTCTTTTCTGTAATGTTTTTTTAAGTATTAAACTTGAGCAAAGCTTCTAATGACAGATCTAGAAGTCTGAATAATTTCCTTCTGCCCCAACCTGTTCTACTACTCAGACTTCAACTACTTGATTTAAGAGAAACGACCAGAAATATTACTAATTTATTCCTGCAGCGCTTTCTAATCACTATCACAATAAAGGCTGTATCTTCTTAATCACAATTTAGATTGAAATATTAAGATCTGTACTTGTGCTTTGTTAATTATTTATTATTTATTAATTATTATTTTCAATTTTTAATCAGGTTTAGCTACACTAAGCAGGAATGTAATTGTTTTAATTTCATCTTGGTACAGTGTGTAAACCTGCTCAACGTGGTTTGTAAAACAGCCAATTGTGTTTAATAAACAAAGGTTTAACAATTTATGATTTAGGCAGATGTAAATAATCATTTGTCACCCTGAAGAATCCATCCAAATTAAGGTTGAAAGTCATGTTTAGGAAGCTGAATGCATCCATTATGTGCTAGTTTTTGAATTTCATAATTTTTAATACAATTTAAAAACCCGAGTATTGTTTCCAACTCTGGTAAAATCAGGAAGCCTGTAAGATGTTTTCTGTTATATGATTCTCATCTCAGAATACTGTGGACTGGAGGACAAAAACATCATGCATTTGTGACTTGGATAACCTTGTTGTTATCTGAAATGTATGCTTTGGCTTAAATCCTAATTGGGATGGAATTAGGTGACATAATAGTAATGCTCTATCTGGAGTGAGGCACTAAAAAATTGTCCTTTTAAAGGAAGTATTGGGATAGACTGAAAGGTGAGAACTGAAATTTTGCATTTTTTTAAAAAAAAGTATTAAAAAATAATGCATATAACAGTAAAGACAAGTGAATTCTTGGGATAAGAACAGCTCCATAATGGCTCTATTATGAATATGCCATTGTAATAATGTTTCAATCCAATATAAACCACACAGCCTTTAATCATCAAAGCAAGGCCGGAGATGCATAGCTTATTTTCTTGCCAAACAAATTAGTTGCTATTTCTGTTGCCAGAATTTGTAATAGCAATACTCATTGAGCTTAAATATTGCTTTCAAGCTTAATTCTATTTTGACATATAATTTGCCTAGAATGAATCATCAATTAACTTTTCAGTAGTTCAGTAAATCAAATGCAATTGGCATGTTGTATAAAAATATGTTTTAATAATTGAAGGCTCGTGCAATATATGACACATTTCATTTTCTTAAGTTTACATAATATCACTAAAGGGCTAGGCAGTTTTTTAGTTTTATTGGAGGGATTATTATGAACTGTAGTAACACTTTTATCTTACCTTTCAGTTTCTTCTAACATGGCAAACCCCAAAGAGAAAACACCCATGTGTCTTGTGAATGAGTTAGCCCGTTTCAACAAGATTCAGCCTGAATATAAACTTTTGAGTGAGCAGGGTCCAGCTCACTCGAAGGTAAAATTGTTTGTATGATGGTCATGTATTTAGCGAAAGGAGATCTCTTAGACAAAGAGGCTTTATGTGTGTATGTGAAAGATACATACAGAAAGTTTACATATAATCTGTGGTATAGCTATATTAGTTTGAGATCCTAGGGCTATGATGGCGAGCCTATGGCACACGGAGCCCTCTCTGTGGCCGTGTGAGCCGTCGCCCAGCCCAGCTCCACTGTGCATTCGTGTGCACCTCCCACTTTATTTTGTGCTTTTCTTTTGAGTCAGTTTTTAATTCCTAGTAACTGTTTGGATGTCCCTGCAGTTTTCTTGGCTAAGTTTTTTGGAAGTAGTTTGCCTATTTTCTAGAGTGATGGAAAGTGACAGGCCTAAGGTCTCCAGGTTTTTAGCCTGATGCCTTAACCACTATGCCAAACTAGCTTTAATGTTCCTTGTGTAGTTACTGATTTATAGTGTTTTACATTTTCACTGTAACTTTATACAGCTTATCAACATAAAACAGTTATAATACAATATAAATTTGTTACATGTTTCAGCCAATCTTTATTTTGCTTTCCACTGGTTTCTTTTATTTTGGTTATACACAGTAGTAGGAAATTATATAAACAAAATACCTACTGAATTATTGTAGCATAGCAAATGAGGTTAAAGACCTAACCCTAATATACTTTGAGATGTTAGTTACAAAATAGGTCCCAGATTATGCATGTATTTAATATTTTTTTTACCTTTCAAAAATTATTGGAAAGATATATGTAAAGACAGTTGGGGAGATGAAACCCACAAAAAAAAAATAAGGCCTTTATTAAAAATTAGATGGAATTTGAAGCAGTTCAATTTTGCTAAATAACTTATACATATTTTATACAGGAATCCCTAAGCTTTAGAGTTACATTATCACTGTGTTATAATAATGATATATGGATTTTACAACTTTTAGCCTTCATGTTTGAACACCATGTACATATTATGTGTACATGATCAGGCAGAGAAAGTTAAAGTTTACTTCTCATTGCTAGGTGTTTACAGTGCAGCTGACTCTTGGGGACCAGCATTGGGAAGCTGAAGGAACTAGTATTAAGAAAGCTCAACATGCAGCTGCTGCCAAAGCTTTGGAAGGGACAAGATTTCCTAAACCTACAGCTCGCCCATCTCGCAATGAAGGAAAGAATCCAGGTACAGTATGAGCTGCTGTCATAAGAAAAGTAGACATTTCAGTGACATATAGAACTTGAGAATTTTGCCCTTTTGTTTTTAAAGTATAATCTTGTGCTATACTACCATGTTTTAAGAAAATAGACAGTATTCTGACCAATTTATTTCTTTTTTTCTTGGCATTTTAGTGTGACTTGGCTTAAAAGAAGTAAGAGAAATAAACGTATATGATAAATTAAAGTGTGGTAACTGCTAGATAGAACTGAACAAATATTATGTGAAAATGAATTTCCCATTTGACAGATGTAAATACTCAACTTTGAAATGATCACATTGATTTTTCATTTAAAAATATGAAATCCGGTTAACAAGAATTCCTCTATCCATTGATTTATTTAGCATTTCACTCCAGATCACATATATATTACCCAATATATCATGATGTGTTCTTTTACTAACTCAAAAATTAGATCATTTATAGTGTGCTTTGCCTGTTATTGTTGTTGTAATGCCAAGTTTAGAAGATGGCTGCAGAATTCGTTTTTCATAAATTGTTTTTGCTTTCCTTGAAATCACAAAGCAGTGTTTAAAGAATATGAAGTAGCTGATCTTGAAAACTTAGGCTAAGAAACAAAAAGCTCTTTTTGGAATGTTGTGGGCTTTTCGGTTTCATGTTAAAGAAATTAAATTGTTGTTATTTTATCCCGGCTTTTTATGTAAGTCAAACATATCTAATGCCCTTGTCTCCTATTTTTCTCACAACAACCATATAGAAATAGATTTCACTAAACTACGGCACTGTTTAGCAACAGTTCAGGTACAGCAGCACTGAAAAAGCAACTTTATGAACACTTTTCACATTTATGGCTGTTGCAACATCTGTATGGTCACATGATTGACATTTAGCTGCTTTGCAATCAGCAAACATTTATAACCAATGCAGCATCCCATGGTCCCATGATTATCGTTTGTGCACTCCACAGCTGGTTTTCCAACAAGCAGAGTTAATGTGACATGTGACATTGTAAACCCATTGTATCAAGTGATGTTTTGTTTAACAAGTGTGTTACTTAACAACAGAGATGCTGGTCTCAACTGTGGTCATTAAGCGAAGACCATCTTTATATTATATTAGGGGTAATTGTACAATTTCGGGATTCTGACCTTAGGAGAAAATCGTTTTTTCCCCTCTGTTGTCCCTGCACTGCAATTACATGCCCATTAAGGCCAATCTATCTTCAACTAACTTTGCCATTGTCCTCTTCCATATCTGGCTCTTTTTCTCTTTTCCTGTTTTGCTTTAAACAGTTTTGGGGCTATAAAATAAGAACAATTATTGTTTGAAGTACCCAGGAGAATGTATTTGGGGTGCACTGGAAGTTTTGTGTGTAAGGCTACCTCCTGTTCATCCTTACTCTTAATTCTTTATCCTAAGATATTTCATGTTGCTTGGTAACTATTGTTAATATTTTGCTGTAAAGCTGCTGAATAGATGGGCTTTTTAATGATCTGTTGGTAAAATGAGAACTTCAGCCTTGAACTCTCTCTTTTTTTGGTAATTCTATAATTCTTTCACAATAAAACATTGATATTTAGTCAGGGCAAAATAATCCAGTGAGCCGCTCAATGTGGGTTTTGAGATCTCAGTTGGCAACCAGAGAACTTCATTTATATGCTCTGTTCTTGCTGTCTCATTTATTCCCAGGTATCACTTTGAGATTTCAGAGATATATACTAGGTTGCAGCAAAAGTACATGCCTCAGAAAACACTAGTGTTCTTGGAAGAAACCTACTTATTACTCTTTAGGTTTATGTGGAATTCTGATTTGCAAACATTGTCATATTATGCATACAAGAAATGGTTGGCTATTATGCCAAAGCGGAGTGCAAGCTAAAGGGGCCTTGTGTTTATACTCAGTGAAGTGGGGAAAAAAGCATTTGTATTTAATCAAGCATATATAATGCAAACCTTCTTGGTAATGTATAACTTTCAATATCTGCTGGACTTTTTCCCCCTGCCCATGCAGTTCAAGACTTTCTAATTACATGCTTGTATTTGAATACTGTTTGCAAATATCAGGCAGCCTATGTGTTATATAGGAAGAATGTCTTCAGATAACATTTCCATTAACTCTTTTTAATTAAAACAAGTACCTTCCCTTAACAAATTTACATTAAGACTTGCAATATAGTTACTATTCATCATTTTACATAGAAGTCTTGTTCTTCTCTCCCTACCCCAAAAGCCTGCTTAGGTTAAGTGTTCTCAGCACTGCATGAAACTAAAGAGCTTCACTTTTAACACTTGCTCTGTCTTTGTTTTAGATAGTGTAACCCCCACAGTGGAGCTGAATGCGCTTTGTATGAAACTGGGAAAGAAACCTATGTACAAGCCTATAGATGCTTACACAGAGATGAGGTCCACCTACAACTACAATATGAGAGGCGGTGCTTATCCCCCACGGTAAGTCATACCTCAGCACTTTTATATAATGAAATCCTGCGTTACTCAAAACAGTTTTGCTTCTGAACAATATTTTCTTATAAATTTATTATATAATATTATATAATATATAAATTTATGTACCATCCATCTCGTTTCAAAGAGACTACCAGTATGTTCCAATGGTCTCCCCAGAAACAGCAAGTTTGAATTAACTATATTCATACAAGGAAGTCACTGCTAGAGCATTGTAATTTACCTTCACAAATTAATGGTGCAACCTTTCCAAGCATAAACATAATAGGTGGATGATTGAGCTGACATAGATTTCCCCCCCCCTCCTTTTTGGATAGGAAATGCATAATAATAATAATAACAACAACAACAACAACAATTTGCAACAACAGAATTGTATCACAACGGCCAGTTGTTTCGCCGGATTTGGCATTGATTAGTAGTCGGGCCCCACCCAGGGGCCTAGGACACCGTAATGTATTTTCGTAATATGCGTGCAGATCCAAGCAGTGCGGCTTTTTGCATGTGACTGATGGTGATTTTGTCAATTTTTAACTGTTTTAAATGTAATTCCAGTGCTTTTGCAATAGCACCCAGTGTGCCAATTACCACTGCTGGTTTGTGGCATAATCGTTAAATTTCGAGTTTTAAGTCCTGGTATTTCGTGATTTTTTCATATTCCTTCTCGTCGACTCTGCTATCACCTGGTATTGCGATGTCTATGATTGTAACCTTATTTTTCTCAACCAGTTTTTGGTGACTTTTTCAGGCTTATGTTCCCACCAGTTTGTTGCAATGGATGATTTGTGCTACTGAATTGTGTTGTTTTTGTTGTTGTTGTTGTTGTTGTTGTTGTTGTTGTTACACCAGACATCATTTTGAAATCTAAATTGAATGGTGGAAATACAATCAAGGCCATAAATACCTGGGCAATACCAGTTATAAGATACACAGCTGGTATAGTTAACAGGACACAAGCTGATTTGGACATTTTGGACTGAAAAACCAGGAAACTAATGACAATGCACTACAGTTTACATCCACGTGGTGATACTGATAGACTATACCTGCCCCGAAAATCAGGTGGCAGAGGATTATTACAAGTGAAGCAAATAGTTGAAGAAGAAAAACATGCACTGGCTGATTATTTAAAAGAAAGTCAAGAACATCTATTAATCGAAGTAAAGAACAAAAATCTATTGAAGGTCCAACAGACAAAACAAGAATACAGAAAAGATGTGATAAAATCAAGAATGGAGAGTTGGCAGAACAAAGCATTGCATGGCCAATTTCTGGAAAAAATAAAAGATAAAGTGGACAGTGAAAAAACTTGGTTATGGTTAACAGCAGGTACATTAAAGAAAGAAACAGAGTCACTAATTCTGGCTGCGCAAAAACAAGCTATCCACACAAATGCCATTAAGGCCAAAATCTAAAAATCCTCTGATGATGCCAAATGTAGACTTTGCAAAGAAGCTGATGAAACTGTTGATCACATACTCAGCTGCTGTAAAAAAATCACGCAGACTGATTATAAATTGTGGCACAATTCAGTAGCACAAACGATCCATTGGAATTTGTGCAAAAATTATAATATTAAAACAGCAACAAACTGGTGGGAACATAAGCCTGAAAAAGTCACCAAAAATCAGATGGTCAAGATCTTGTGGGATTTTCACATACAAACGGACAAAATACTGGTGCATAATACACCAGACATCACACTGGTTGAGAAAAATAAGGTTACAATCATAGACATCGCAATACCAGGTGATAGCAGGGTCAAGGGTTCGGTCTTATCCCCCATACTATTTAACATATACATGAAACCGCTGGGCGAGATCATTCGGAGGCACGGGATAAAATACCATCAATATGCGGACGATACGCAGCTGTATCTGTCCGCCCCGTGCCGACTCAATGAAGCGGTGGACGTGATGAGCCGGGGTCTTGAGGCCGTTAAGAACTGGATGAGAGCTAACAAACTGGTACTCAACCCGGACAAGACCGAGTGGCTGTTGTGTTTCCCTCCCAACAATTTGGCTTGCGTTCCATCACTCAGGCTGGGGGGTCAAAATTTATACCCCTCAGATAGGGTCCGCAACTTGGGAGTCCTCCTGGACCCACAGCTGACCTTTGACCACCATCTGTCGGCTGTGACCAGGGGGGCATTTGCCCAGGTCCGCCTGGTACGCCAGTTGCGACCCTACCTGAACCGGGAGGCCCTCACAACAGTCACCCGAGCCCTTGTGATCTCTAGGCTGGAATACTGCAATGTGCTCTACATGGGGCTGCCCTTGAAGAGCATCCGGCGACTTCAGCTAGTCCAGAATGCGGCCGCGCGAGTGATAGTGGGCGCACCTCGGTACGCCCACATAACACCCATCCTCCGCGAGCTGCGCTGGCTACCTGTTGATCTCCGGGTCCGCTTCAAGGTGCTACTCACCACTCATAAAGCCCTCCATGGTAGTGGATCTGATTACTTGAGAGACCGCCTTCTGCCGATTACCTCCCTTCGTCCCATCAGATT
Organism: Thamnophis elegans; assembly: GCF_009769535.1. Taxonomy (NCBI): domain Eukaryota; kingdom Metazoa; phylum Chordata; class Lepidosauria; order Squamata; family Natricidae; genus Thamnophis; species Thamnophis elegans. The sequence goes on from NC_045545.1 coordinate 77,554,123, forward strand.
GCACAGAGTGGGCCTCCTCCGAATTCCATCCGCCAGTCAGTGCCGACTGGCGACTACGCGGAGGAGAGCCTTCTCAGTAGCAGCTCCGACCCTTTGGAACGACCTCCCCGTAGAAATTCGCACCCTCACCACAGTCCAGAGCTTCCGCATAGCCCTTAAGACCTGGCTATCCCGTCAGGCCTGGGGATAGGATTTTATACACCCCACCCGAATGTTGAATGAATGTTGTGTTTTATTACTATTTGTATTTGTATCCACATATTGTTTTACGTCTTGTTTTGCACTCCCTTCCCGTGAGTTGTAAGCCGCCCTGAGTTCCCTCAGGGAAAAGGGCGGCCTATAAGTGACAATAAATACCTAAAAATACCTAAAAACGAGAAGGAATATGAAAAAATCGCGAAATACCAGGGCTTAAAAATTGAAATTCAATGATTATGGCGCAAACTAGCAGTGGTAATTCCAGTGGTAATTGGCACACTCGGTACGATTCCAAAAGCACTGGAATTACATTTAAAACAGTTAAAAATTGACAAAATCACCATCAGTCAAATGCAAAAAGCCGCACTGCTTGGATCCTCACGTATATTATGAAAATACGTTACAACGTCCTAGGCCCCTGGGTGGGGCCCGACTAGTAACCAATACCAAATCCGGCGAAACAACTGGCTGCTGTGATACAATTCTGTTGTTGCTAATAATAATGATGATGATGATAATAATAATATTGTCAAACTATATTAAGTTAACAGAATATGGGTGGGAAAATGTGCACTCTTTGTTATTTGTGAACAGTACTTAGTGGCAAAGCATGTGTTATATTGTTGAAAAGCGCCTCCTGCTTTGCAGTGTTCTGAAAAGAATAATATACCTTCTTTCCCCAGCATTGAAGCCTGTCTCCTGTTGTCCTGGGCAAATAGACTTGGTCTCTCCAGTGAGAACTGCTTAACACATTTAAAATCCTAAAGCTTTTTAAAAATCACCTGTCCATCTGTTTACCAATTCAGAATATTGTCTCTTGTCCCTGTTTATTCAGAGAAACTGTTTGGTATTTTCCACCTTGTACCAGAATAAATGCTCCAGCAAAATGATGGGATTAAAAATGAATATTAAATAATTCAAATTAACAAGAGGGTGTTGGGCATTTATTAATAAGTTTAATGTTAGTAAGTTTACTTTAGTAAGTTTGATGTTTATGAAGCCACCCAGAGTTGCCTTGAAGCAAGATGGGCGGCAAACAAACAAACAAACAAACAAAGTGGATGCCCAGGCACTTTAACAGAATCATGTCTTCAATGCCTTTCAGAAAGTCAGCAGGGTTGAAGCCAATCTAACCTCTGGTGGGGATGATGTTCCAAAGAGTGGTTGTTGTGGTAGAAAAAGATCTCCTGGGTCCTATCAGATGGCACTCTTTGATAGATGGGACCCGTAACCGGGGAAAGGTGATCCCTCAGATGACCCACCCTCTTTCCAAGCTTTATATGTTATTATAAGAAGCAATCTGTCAACCAGTGAATTGAACCCAGAAGCAATCTGGCAACTAATGCAGTTTACAGAGCATGTTACCCTAAATTTGACTGAGTCATGGGCAAGCCAAAAGTTGCCCACTTTTGTGGATGAAACAAGTTTTGTTCAAATGAATTCACACATGTCTTACTGTTAGATTGGCCTTTCTCTAGCTTTGTTAGCTACATTACAGTCATGAATGTTAGGTGGGATGGTCATAGTATGATTACTACCCATAGGTTTTATAAGTGGTTCTTTTTATCACATTATGACCTCTGGAGCCAGGCAGTACAGGTTTTTTCAGATTATAATTTCAGAAGTAGATTTTTCCTTCATTGTGAGGATGGCTTGAAAGAGAATGTGGGGACAACAGGTCTTTGGAACACATCCTCTCTTTACTATAGAAAACAAACACACTGAATTCAATATTGCACGCAAGTTTTGAAAGATATGGATGTCACCCATGTTTTTTGGAAATCAGATGGGGAATGTATTAAAGTCATGAAGAAAATGTTTGGACTGGATTCATGATGTTTTTGTTTGTGTTACTAGATTTATATAAAGACAATTATGTAATTATACAGTGTTGAACTAAGAATCTTCCAAAGGGTCAACTCTTTAGAGTTCCCTTGTCCAAATTGGCTGGGAATTCTATGAACTGCCATTCTTTTATGTTTCTGAAGTGAACCAGTTTGGCTAATCTGAAAAACAGTGTGTGCTGTAGTCTGTCATTCAAACATGGAAGGGCCAACCATTGTGCATTTGGTTCAGTATTGGCTTTTATTGTAAGCTCTTAAACTTTGTTTCCTGGCAGAGTAACTTCATGTGGACTGGAAATCTGAAATGTAAAATCTTTCTGTTTTTAGGTACTTCTATCCATTTCCTGTAGCACCATGGCTCTATCAAGTAGAGCTTTCTATAGGGGGACAGCAGTTTCATGGGAAAGGTAGAACACGACAGGCTGCTAAGCATGATGCAGCTGCTAAAGCACTGAAAATCCTGCAAAACGAGCCCCTGCCTGAGAAACCAGAGGTAGTATGTCTGGAGCATTATCCAAGTCCATTCAAAGCTTTTGATTATGCTTTGAAGTTCATTGAAAATAACAGTGTTGTTCTGTTTCAATTTGTGCAATGCTGTGGCATTGATATTTGAAGACTTATGTGCACTTTATTTTGGGGACATTTATCCTGTTCCTATGGTGGCTTTCCCAGTTGAGTTATTGTGAATCCATCATGTACTTCTAGCTAATCAAAAATAAATCTGTTATTTGCTGTTGCAGCATCTGAGAGACATGGAAGCTGATTTCAGGATAATCAACATGTTAACCAGTAGAAATTGTTTTATTATAGGCACAATAAACAAAACTCTAATTTTGTTTGCTTAAAATATCTTTAGGCTGTATGTTAGGGTTCGGTGGTCTTCCAGGACAGCTTAAAAGATAACAGTAGTACATTCAGTATGAATGTGTAATCCATTCTAGCATGTGGCTAGTCAAGGAGAGTAATATTGAGAATTGATTATAAATTGGCAGGATAGGAAACACTGCTGGCTTAGCATGAATCTGTTTTTCAGTATTCATAAGCTTTTCCATTGCCCAGTGTTGAAACATTTTCTCTGTTTCTTTTAGCTTAGGCCTGAATTTACATACTGTGTTAAGTTACATTTGTTAATTGCTTATTCAAAGAAATTGCAGTTTGATGAGTTCACTCAATAAAATCATGTTTTGTTTATGAACTACTGTGGCTAGCATGTGATGCACTTTACCAAAACTGAACAACATTAAAGCCAGTACCTTACCAATTATCCCAATCAGTTGGTAACTAAATTACATTGATGGCAAAAAAAGGTGCCCAGTAAACCCATTCAAATACAATATGTTGGTAAGTCATAATGCATTGCAGAAATAGGATACTTTCTCCCAGGAAATAAGATTTAACTAATACCATAGCAGCCAAGAATTCTGTAATTCTATTTCATGCAATGCTGGTGAAAAGTTATTAATAAGGTTGCCTCTTTTTTAATTGTATGATATGAATCCTTCTGTAATTATCAACACTTAAGCTGCACCACAAAATTCCATTATTTACTTGAGTTCTATATTTTAGTTTACAGGGGGGGGAAATGTAATCTGTTTGCGGCAGAACTGAATTATTGGTACTATCCACATGCATTTGTGAAAGGCGATTGATGTATAATTGTTTAATTTGGTGTACTTTTAGAATCTGCCTGTTTAGCCTAGTACTAGTTTTTAGAGAGACATTAGTCTTTTTGCAGCATATTAAAACATATTGTGGCACCTTGAAGTTTAACAACATTCATTATTACATTAGTTTTGTGTATAACAGTACACTTCATCAGATGCATGAGTGCTGTCCTATATGAAAAGTATTGTGCACTTCATGGCCTGCGATCTCTAGAAACTTGCTTTTGTTAAGCTAAGGTACCACAGGACTTCTTACTATAGCTAGTAATGTGCTAGTTAATAGCAGTTCTACAGGTTCTTTGGTAGGGTGCTTGTCTAACATTGCTATCAAACTCCTCTAAACTCAAAATATCAAAATCTGTGAACTTGTCACTTCTGTATTCAAAGCATCCTCTGTATGAAAAGCTATGTGTATAAAGACACTTTCTAAATAGCATCAATCCTACTTGTTTCTTCTTTGTCTACCCACTTCATTATTGCCTTGTAGCAGTATAATTCTAAAGAATTGCTGTTTTCTTTGGCTTTCTTGATGATCCCCTTCATCCCGTATGAGGCTATTTTGCATGAAACTAATTTGAAAGAGAGGAGGTTGTGCTTGTGATGTGTACTATTGCATGGCATAGCAATATTGTTTTGCTGCTGTAAGTGAAAGAGCATGTATAACATACAGCTGCTTGCTATGAGTTACCTGAACAATGTGTTCAGGCTTCTGTGTTCGTATGATTTTAATTAGGCTTAAAGTCCTTTTATGTATGAGCAGAAGCTTGCTTGATTTGATTTTAAGTGGACACCATAAAAATAGCTGATATAAATACATCTATTACCTTTGTCTGATAACCTGACTTACTCTCATAATCTCCTTTATTAAGAATTGCTTGAACAAATAATTATTGTCCGAAGCATCTTATTTGTCAGTATTATTGAAATATATACAAATATGCATGGATTTGCTTAAATACCAGCTGATTAACTTGCAGTGGAAAATTTGTTCAGGAATTGAGAATAAGAGTTCTGTCAAAGAAAATTCCTAGTTTTTAAAATGAAATATAGGAGGCTTCTTGCCTACATATTTCTAATGCCTTTCAGAGGGCAAAATCATTCTAATATAAAAACTAGAACAATGAGGAAAGCACATTTCCATCAAAACTGACATAGCAAGTTTCTATATATAAACAAAGTCCCACACTCATGTACCCTATTGGGTAATGAAACATCTGCAAACATAAAATTGAGCTCAGAGAGCACCAAGAATTCCACAGTTAAACTGTAAGGTAGTCGTCCGCATTGGAAAATTAGGTATTGATTTGAACTACCCATTTTTTAGAATTACTTTTGTGATTATATTTTCAAATATGATGTAGCTCATTGGACTATATTAATGAGATTTAATGTTGCTGGCTTGGACTGTAGCAAAGCTTGCACATTTAAAGCTAGGATGACATATACAGTAAGTCTTTTAAATCTCTCTGAAACTTGGAAAAGGAGTGGAAAAAAATGGAAGCCATGTCCTAAAGAAGCCTTATGCTGATGAAAGAAATCTGTTAAGCTACTAATAAAGGAAAGTCTACAGATTTGTAAATTAATTTGTTCACTGCTTGTACTATTTGAAAAGTCTTCCTGAAGTTTACCAAACATTCCCTTGTTGAATTTTAAACCTCTTGGTCCAAGTCCTTTCCTCTGTTGGAAAACCATAAATTAGTTCCATTTTGTGTAACACTTTAAAAAATTGAAGATGGTTATTAGTTCAAATTCTTGAGATGTATGCAGAATTATTATCTGCCTTTAATTCTGCCAGATTTTCAACATGTTTAATTTACAATTAAATGTAAACTTGTTGCCAAGTATGAAAACTTGGAAACTTTACATTAGGCTTAAATTTCAGCATTCTATGAATCTGTTTTTCCCCCCTTATATTTTTAAAATAAGAGTGCCTGTTGGGTATGATCCTTCTAATGTGGGTGAAATGAGGACCCAGATCGTTGGGGACAATATGCTGACCTTGTGAACTGCTGAGAGAGTGTTGCAAAGCACTATAAAGCGGTATATAAGTCTAAATGCTATTGCTATAGCATGGATAGAAATTCCAAAAATGAAGTGTGCACTAAAAAGGATATGCAGAGTAATTGAACCTTTTGCATAATTTTTTTCCTTAATATACAATCAGCTAAAATTTTAAAAAAAATACTTGGTATTTTTCCAGGTTTCAGAAATCGCATTGATTTTGCCCCAAATAGGATTAGTTTTAATATTTTAAGTATAGAATAAATAGTTGGAAAAGTTTCACAATTGCAGTAAAGGAAAGGAGTTTATGCCTTGCCTATTATAATAGTGTGTTCCTTTCTACTTGCTTTAAATGCCCATACTGCTGTTAGTTTATAATATAATGGTAGGTTAAGGGCAAAGGACTAATGTTAGAACAATCCAGCTTCAGAGCTCCCCTTGGGCACACAGCAATAATTGCATGGCTCTTCAGAAAGTAGCTGAGAAAGGGTAACATGTTTAGGAAAAAATCTTATTGGTCTTTGTTTACATAATACGTGCTGAATTGTATTGTGCAACAATACAAATACAAGCAATACCTGCTGAAACTCTAAAGTTTCTTGCTATTTTTTTTACATGCTTAGCACAAACTGTTGCATGTATACATCAAATATCCTTTCCTTGTATGTATTCCTGCATCTTTCAGAATATTCACAGATTTTTCAGACAATAACTTTTGGGCACTTCACTTGCATGTTAGGTAGTCATAGTGAGACATCCCTGAGCCTTCAATTTAATTTGCCTTTAAAGACATGCTTAACATTCCTATACTAACCCTCTACTGTGTGTAGTAGTCTTGTTGTTAGTGAGCTAGTATGACAGCTGTGCCTCTTCAATGTAATTGTTCTTCTCTTAGATAAATGGGAGAGAACCAGATGATGAAAATCTCAATAAATCTGAAATAAGCCAAGTGTTTGAGATTGCACTTAAAAGGAACTTGCCTGTGAATTTTGAGGTAGGTTTAGTTAATTGCTCTAAAAGCGGTTTTATTTTAGCATATTGAAGGCAGTAAAACATTTGACAGGGATAATACATTTGGTCAGATCTGACTGACCTTTAAAATTGTATTAGGGTATGTTTCTTTCCTGGGTCCAATAGTTAAATTGTTTTCCCTCTTAATAGATTACAAGTATGAAAATTAAAAGAAATAATATGCTGGCAGCAGCTAAATTATTTCATAAAGAATAGAATAGAATGAAAGATGCCACAAGTATCCTGTTCTAATACTTCACTGTGTATTGATAAAGTTCATTAAATGATAGAATATACAAATATATTAGCTCGAATTTAAAATTTAAAGATGAGCCGAGGATAATTTTCACTTGCATGTGGAATTCCTGATTTTTGCTGCAATCCCTAAATCAGGTATGTCAAACTCATGTCACGGCACTATAACATGATGTATGGGACTTTTTCCCCCTTCGCTAAAGTGGGCGTGGCCAGCGCGTGATGCATCCTGCCTGTAGGCCGGGAGTTTGACAGCCCTGCTGTATCCCATGTTATTCCAGAAGTGTCTCCAACTCCTTAGGAATAGCTGAGGAGGGACTGCAGTGTGAATGGGAGGGGGTGTCAAAGTGTGAAAGGGGAAAGTCAGAAATTCTTTCGGCAAAGGGATGTCTATGAATGATTGCTGAATCTATTGGCTGTGTTGACACATATTACCCAAAAGCAGTTCACTGTACTGTGAATCAACCACAACAGGCATTAAAGAAACCACAGTTTGAATTTCTATTTCTGGCAGTGGAGATAGTAGAGAAAAAAAGATGGGAGGCTTTGACTCATTTTGATTTCAGGCACATCAGTAAACTATGTTTTAGTGTGATGTCCAAATGCTGCCATTGGGTTCGATACTTCTTGAACATTAGAATTTAAAGATCACAACTGTTGGATGATATTGACATGACAGTTTTTAAAAGGTCACATATATTCATGTTTAAGAATGCACAGTACTATATTTCTGATATTGTTTGCATGAAATATAAAAGTATAAAAGTATTCAAATGTATCTCTTAGCAATAGCATATGATTCTTCATTGTGAATTAATATAAGGATATTGGTTTAATGCTAGTATGAATGCATGCCGAAGTGTAGTTTTATTTTTTTTAAAAAAAAACCGAAAACCTTAAAGTTTTGTGCTGGTCAAAATATTTACATCATAAGTGACTAAATTTATTACAATGACAATAAGATAGCAGAAACCATGCAATTAAATATGTAGATATGCATCTGTGTTTAGACTTACAATCTGGAGGGATGCTATAATAAACAGGGACGTTTTGAAAATACAATTATGTTCTAGTCCTGTTTATCAAGATTGCTGATTGATTGCCCCTTAATACTTCCCCCACAAATTTCAGTTTAGCTCATGTGAATGAAATTTGCTACAACCGTTGTACTTTACCATTTTTAATAAGTGTTTATCACGCTTTCACTCAGTTTTTACCTCTGAAACAGGTGACCCGGGAGAGTGGTCCCCCACATATGAAGAGCTTTGTAACAAAGGTATCTGTGGGCGAGTTCATGGGTGAAGGTGAAGGAAAGAGCAAGAAGATTTCAAAAAAGAATGCAGCTATTGCAGTCCTAGAGGAGTTGAAAAAGCTGCCTCCCCTTCCTACAGTTGAGAAAATGAAGCCACGAATCAAAAAGAAAACGAAAACAATAGTCAAGGTAAGAGAAAACTACAACTATCCAAGGAAATTTCAGAGGTGAAGCAAAGGAATTTTGGCTTACATTATTGAATATTGTAACTGTCAATTTCTGTTGTCATTGTATCACTCCTATAACACTTGTATTGCTATATGTGCTTGCTGCCCTCTGTAAGCCAAATTTTCTAACTCTGTTTCAATGAAGACTTGCTAAGTAGGCATTTCTTGTCTTTGTTTGGCTATGTTTAGCTTTATGCAGAAGTCGGTCATAAACGTGAAGTGCTAAGTACACTTGCTTGGCGCTTTCAAATTATCCAGCTCTCTATAAAATAAAAAAATAAAAAGTGCACCCATGATCCTTAAGAGTGTGTAATGTGATTGCGCTGTGTTACAATTTTTCTTAACAGCTGTTAGCTGATGTCAGCTTTTTCTGTCCAAATTGCAGACGAGTCCTGAATACGGCCAAGGTATGAATCCTATTAGCCGTCTGGCTCAAATACAACAAGCAAAGAAAGAGAAAGAGCCAGAGTATATGCTCATCACAGAACGTGGGTTGCCAAGGCGTCGGGAGTTCGTTATGCAGGTTTGAACAGTTTAGCACTTTTTTTGTGTGTGCATAAATTAATTCTAACAAATTCATTTACTGAATTCATAAATGCTGTTGAATATTAATATTTAGTTCACTTTCCTGTGCTAGTATCCAGCTGACCATGTCTGGGCTCAGAATTAGGAAAAGTCAAGTCTGGTTAATATTCCAGTAGGGAATACTTAATTAACTTACCTACTTGGTATCTGTACTTATAGGAATAGTATAGAACAGTATAGAGGTTTTAAGAATCTAGACGTAAAGCATTGCAAGAAATTTCTAAGGGAGATCATGACATGGATTTGTCTGTGTTATTTGTCCTACAGCAGGTATAATAAATGAGATTAAGGCAGTGAGTGGACTAATTTATCTTTCCATTTGACATGGCTCCCTTCTGTCAGATTATATTTACACGAATATGTTGCTAATGATCATCTATGCTTCTGTTTTTTATAAAAAGATACAAGAGCCATTTGGCATGGTGATTAAGAAGCTGAACTGGGAATGAAGGAACTTGAGTTCTAGTTCTGCCTTAAGCACTGAAGCCAACTGAGGAACTTTGGGCCAGTCTCTTTTAGACCTAGAAAGAAACCTCTTCTGTGTCAAGACTAATTCAAAAGTGCAAAAACAAAACAAAATGAAAAAAAAAATTGTTTTTTTTTCTATAATTCTAGGTGAAAGTTGGCATGCACACAGCTGAAGGAATGGGAACGAATAAGAAAGTAGCCAAACGCAATGCAGCTGAAAACATGCTGGAGCTCTTAGGATTTAAAGTCCCCCAACCACAGCCCCCAAAACCAGCACTAAAGACAGAAGAAAAGGTAAGACAAGATTGATTGCTATTGCTATTTATGAAGTAATACCTATATTTAATGAACACTCAACTTCAGTTAACTATGGGTGCTTTCCCAAAAAAAAAAAATCAAAATCAGACCAATAAGAAAGAAAGAATAAATGTCTGTCAATCTATCTATCTATCTATCTTGACACAATGTTTTTGCAGAAGAAGATTGAAATTACAGCTTTCATAGGTATTCATAATAGAGGGAAAGCAAATGCAAAATGACCAGGCTGAGTTGTAAAGGCATATTAAAATAAGACAGGAAGTTCGTTATTTTGACTTAGTCTCATCTTTTGATTCAGGTTACTATAATAATAAATCTGAATATATTTTCTATTAGACGCCAGTAAAAAAGCCAGGTGATGGAAGAAAAGTAACTTTTTTTGAACCTGGGTCTGAAGAAACATCTAATAGTAAGTGACTTTAATTTTGCTTTATTTCTATAATAATTTTATTAAGTGGATTAACTTAAATGATTAAAATCAAGAAATAGACCTATAGTAAATTGTTCATATAAAACAATTTAAAGCAAAATATAAATATATTATATAAATACTATAAGGTGGCGCAGTGGTTAAATGCAGCACTGCAGGCTACTGCTAGATCAGCAGTTCAGCGGTTCAAATCTCACTGGCTCAGGGTTGACTCAGCCTTCCATCCTTCTGAGGTGGGTAAAATGAGGACCCAGATTGTTGGGGGCAATATGCTGACGCTCTGTAAACCGCTTAGAGAGGGCTGAAAGCCCTATGAAGCGGTATATAAGTCTACTGCTATTGCTATTGCTATTGCTATAAATTTGAGAACATGAACCTAAGAGGATAAATATAAACGTTATTGTTTTGAAAACTAAGATAAGTTCATAGGCTATTAAGTAGATGCTTATGATTGGATGAAAATACATTAGAATTACTTGTATGTGTTTGTATATAGTTTGTCATACTATTTGCTCTGCAACAATTAATAAAAAGATAATCTCAAATATAAACAAGTTATTGGCAGCAGTGGAAGATAAATGTTCTCAATGACATAAATGCAGAGATCAGATGGTCAAGTAGGTATTAATCAGAAACAGACAGTCTCTCAAACAAACATTTTTGATGGTTTTCCAGTTAATGATTCAGTCTCAAACTACAATACATATGCACAAGCTATAAATTAGTCCACTCCCCCAAGTGGGTCATAAGCATGATACATTACATTCAGGTTCATTTTAAATCAGGTTGGTTTTTTTTTGAAGAATATACTGAATTAATAGGGAATCCATTATAAATTTCAAAATTAAATTCTGTCCATTCTGATTAAAAAATGAAGAATTGACAGAACACTTGCATTGTATGCTGAAAATGCATTTTCCTTAATTTTGTAAGCTTCTTCTAGTCTTTTGAGAAGACCAGCATTGAAAATCATTCAAATGATATTGGCCCTGAATTATTCACTCTTGTTTTGAGAAAAATGGATTTGATTTGCAACATCTTTTTAGACTTTATAGTCAATGATTTGCCAATTTGCAGGTAAGCAAATTTGCCTTTTAAATCTCCACTCTTGTATTGTGTCTCTTTATTAGGTAATAAAGAGGATGAGTTTAGGATGCCTTATCTCAGCCATCAGCAGCTTCCTGCTGGCATTCTTCCCATGGTCCCTGAGGTTGCACAGGCTGTAGGAGTCAATCAAGGACATCACACCAAAGAGTTCAGTAGAGCAGCCCCCAATCCTGCCAAGGCTACAGTGACAGCCATGATTGCAAGAGAATTGTTATATGGTGGCACTTCTCCTACTGCTGAAACCATTATTAAAAACAGTTCCTTGGGCCATGTTCCCCATGGGCCTCTCACGAGACCCTCTGAACAGTTGGATTACCTTTCTGGTGTTCAGGGAATCCAGGTAAACTAAAAGTGGATTATTTCAATACGTCTCTGTAGGGTTGGGCTTGAACAACTCACTCTGCAACAAACTGTTTTGGAAGAGCGTTTAAGTCAGCTTCTCTTTGTGAAGGTTTTTCTGCATAATCTCGGCCTACAGCATAGATGACTATGGCAGCTATTCCTGTGCTACTTTACCTTATTATATTTTATTTTCCTTACTTTCCTCTATCTCTTAGCTACTCATTTTTCAGCATTGCAGTTGATGAGCCTCTATCTGTATTCGGATTATTGTAGCAAGTTATTTCATAAAACTTTTCCAAGGACACTTGTTAGTTGAGAGATTCTTGATTTTTTTTTTCTATTTACCATATTTTTTGTAGTATAAGATGCACCTTTTCCCCTCCTTTGGCTTCTGCCTCCCCGCAATTTACCACTCTGCAGAAAATGGGGAAAATGGTGCTTGCGGAAGCTGCAGTAGGCGCTTAAACTATAACTTGCTGTTTGAGGCAAATTGCTGGGAGGCAGAAGCAGATTTTTTTTTCTTGCACTAATCAGGCTGTTTGCAATTTGCTGCAAGAAGGTAAGTCAATAACTATAAATACCTATAGAATGTTCAAATTATTTAAAGACTGCTTTATTATTGTTCTAGACAGCTTAACAAAATGAAGAAGCTTTTTAAAATAAATGCTTGATCTGAAGAGGCTCAGTGGTATTTTATCTTCTTTTAAATAGCAGAGAATAACTATATTTCCAGAAAGCACATCAATTTTAACAACATCTGTACAAGTATAATCAGAAATGTAACACTACAAACAGTGTATATTGTCTGTACTTTTTGCTTTTTGTTGCAAGGAGGCAAATTGCTGAGAGGCAGAAACAGATATTTTCCCCTTGTTTTCCTCCCCAAAAGCTAGGTGCATCTTATATTTTGGAACGTCTTATACTCCGAAAAATACTGTATATCTTGAATTAGTTTGACTTCTGTCTAATTACCCAATCAGCTCTTGCTAATCTTGACAACATTGCAGGGAAAGGTTTCACTCTTAAGGTGCTCCTAATGTGGTACATTTGAGAGAGCCGAGGTGGCACAGTGGTTAGGGTGCAGTACTGCAGGCCACTTCAGCTGACTGTTATCTGCAGTTCAGCGGTTCAAATCTCACCGGCTCAAGGTTGACTCAGCCTTCCATCTTTCCGAGGTGGGTGAAATGAGGACCCAGACTGTGGGGGCAATATGCTGACTCTGTAAACCGCTTAAAGAGGGCTGAAAGTCCTATGAAGCGGTATATAAGTCTAACTGCTATTGCTATTTTAGTAGAAAGATAGATTGTAAAACTCACATTTTTACCCACTTCATAACAGCTTGTGGATTGGGTCATTATTAACATCACTACCAGTTATTTGAGATTCTTAGCTGTAAGAGAGGCTGGCAGTCAAGCACCATGGGTGCTATAAAACTCATACAACTTCCATATTGTCCTATTGAGGTTTAAAAAATTTTAAATACATTTTTACATGGACCAAACCGTTGAGGTAGCTCAATTTTGACTGGGCTTTTGCATGAGAAGTCACCAATTTTTAAAATTGTGTGCAGTGCTTCTTGTTTCTATGAATACTGATTATTTTGCTACCATAGCACACATCTCCTCCTGCAATGTCTTACTGGTTATTAATTAAACATCTCCTCTCCCACTTTTTCGCACTGTATTTGGATATGAGTTTTTCTTTAAAAGAAAATCCTGCAGTTATTTTTCATTACGACAGTACTTAATATGCCTGAATTTCTTGAATTTCTACTGGTTAAAGTGTTGGGACACTCATCACAGAAAAAAGATTAGGGACATAATTGAAAATAATCATTTTTTCCTTTGTAAGGTGGAGTACAAAGATTTCCCCAAAAACAACAAGAATGAATTTGTATCTCTTATAAATTGTTCCTCTCAGCCACCACTGATCAGCCATGGAATTGGAAAAGATGTTGAATCTTGCCATGATATGGTAAGCGTACCTCCCTTTTTCACACTTTGATAGAAAAGAACAGTTGACACCTATATTTATTTATCCTGCTTCTAAGAAAGGTGCCTGCAGAGAAATGTTAGTATTGGACAATTTAAACTAGAATATAGTTGTCTTTCAGTGGGAAAACTGAAGGATGTGCTAATTCTGTATCATCAGAGGAACTATTTTTATTTGCATTCCCAGCAAATCCAGTATCATTGTCTAAAAAATTCTAATCAAATTTGGTAATAGTTGCTCTTCTTATACAACTAATTTTAATGGCCCACTTTCCCTATTCCAGGCTGCATTAAATATCTTAAAGTTGCTGTCTGAGTTGGACCAACAAAGTACAGAGATGCCAAGAACAGGAAATGGACCAATGTCTGTGTGAGTGAAAATATTTCCCATAACCCTGCAAAATCTGGGCTGCTGATTTTTATTTACTATTTTACAAAAGTTTTATATAAATATTTGCCTTAGTGTATTTATGTGAAAAGTCACAAATAATGGTGGTTGGAGATGGGGAATGTGTATCTGTTTAACTTTATAGTTTTAATATAGTTTGATATGTTTTAACTTTGATTGGAAGCTGCCCTGAGTTAGTTGGAAGATGGGCCGGCTATGTAAATATTTTAAATAAATAAATATATTTTAAATAAATAAATATATTTTAATAGATTTAAATAAAAAATATTTAAATATTTTAAATAAATAAATCAAATTGTACATCAGCATTATTTATTTATTTAAGCAATTGACATGGCCACCCATCTCATTAAATACAGCATACAAGCCACCAGTGAAAACTGTGTCACTGCTGTGATCATCTTACTTTGGATTACAGCAAAATATTCTGCCATTCATTTTTCTCTGAAGGTTTTGCTCACATCATTTAGCTACCCGTTTGGATGAAGTAAATTATATTGCTTCATTGGAGTAGGTTTTGCTTATCGGATGTTACTTAATTGTATTGTTGGCAGTGCACTTAAAGCAAATGGACAAACCCATAGCAGTAATTTGCTGTCTGAAAGAAAAGGTGGGTCTTATCATGAACTTTTGAAGAACTGAATCTTCCATCATTCAAAACATGGCTCTCTTCTAAAAAAAGGTATTTTTTTTCCTCTCCAGATGCGTAAAGCAAGAAATGGAAAGTGACCCCCTCCTCAAACCGGCTAGCTCAAACACTTTGGGACAAACACTGGACACCACTGCCTAAACAGGCTTGACTGGACCCAAACCTGAAAGCACCAGAGAAAATCAAATGCTTCCTAATAATGTAACCTAACTGTTTTAGAGCGCTACAGTTGTTACAACCCACTGTAGTGTCTAAATCATAACCGTTGCTTTTCAAACAGTGATAAAATTTTTAGTTTCATTGCATTGTTTTGAATGACACTATAAATTTTTCATTTAAAAGTTTCTTAATTGTACCTAGTACTATAGCACAGTTTAGAAACTTGATTGTCTGACACACTTATCTATGAACTAACTTGGGAAGATCATATCCATGTATGTGTTAAGTTTTTTTTTTTTAATGAAATTGTAAAAAATGTTCACTGGAAAAG
The DNA here is from genome assembly GCF_009769535.1 of Thamnophis elegans. Taxonomy (NCBI): domain Eukaryota; kingdom Metazoa; phylum Chordata; class Lepidosauria; order Squamata; family Natricidae; genus Thamnophis; species Thamnophis elegans. The sequence continues at coordinate 77,569,364 of NC_045545.1, forward strand.
GTGTGCCTACCATTTGATTATCAAAAAGTCAGTAAGGTGAACCTCGCCCTAAATCTCAAGACAGTTGAAAAATAATTATACATTTTAGAATTTTAAACTTTATTTGATCACTTTGATTTCTAGAATATTTTTGACGGGTAGGGAATAGGGAGGGAAACCTGAATGCAACAGAAGCTTCAATGGTCGCTAATCTTTGTTTTTAAAAAAATGTGTGTGTGTGTCTGTATATAAAGGCACACCAACTCAGTACAGTACAGGATATGATCTCAATGTAGTGCATATAAAGCTGCAGATTGATTTTCCTGAGTGCTTTATACTGTTTAATTACATCTCCATGTAGGGCTGAAAAAAATTACCTATGTTTATATATAAACTGTGTTGCTTTTGATGTTGTGTTTATTGCCCACAGCAATGTGGGCAATAAAGTTTTTGCATATGGTCCAGGTAAAGCACGATAGCATTGCAAGTTAAGTACTGCTTCAGTTCATTGTTTACGCTGGAATTTTTTCTCCCCATGGAATGTAAGTAAAACGTAGTGTTTGTCCAATAAATGGTAAATACTAAAAAAGAGGAGAAATTGTTTTTTATTTAACATCAATTTTTGTAGAACTTTATTTTTTAACTGCAGCAAGTTTTGAATGATGTAATATAATGAGTGAAAATTTAAAACTAATACATTCATAACTGGTTGTGAAGTCATTAAACAATTTACTCAAAATTATATATATCTATCTTTGTAAATACTCAGCATGGCTTATACACACACACTACATACATACTTTCATAAAAATAAATTCTAACTCTTAAAGAGGTAAACAGCAATCTCTTTCTAAAATATAAACCGAGTGGAAACCCAGAGATTGTTGCTTACTTGGGGTCATCTTAGGCTAGGGGTACACAACTTTGGGGATGGGCAAGAAGCAGTATGCCAAACAGTGGCTAAAGCCAGGACAAAAACTAAGTTACATGTTTTTGTTAAAATTAAATATAATTAATAAAGTGACTTCATTCTGCCCGCTGAAACTGGAATTGTGCAATATTCCCTGAAGAAAACAACAACCCTTTAGGCCTTTATCTAGACAAGTCCTTCCTGTTCAGACCACCTGCCCCTTCCAAATGAAGTCTGTTGTCTTCAATCAAATTTTAGGTTAAAATTTTGCAACAATTGGCCTAACTGGAAACTATGACTAACTGCAATAACCATGTAATCTGTTGCACCTAAATAGAGTTACAGTAAAGTAAGAGAAACCCTACCATAAACCATACTAACAACAGCATATTTCCCTTGGAGTATTAAATAGTTCATATAGAGATCAGTGGGAGCAATCCAAATTAAGTACGATAAGTTGTTCAGTGCCATCCTTTTATTCACAGAGATAGTTGAAAGACTAGATACCACATTCGTAATTACTTTGCTTTACTCAAACCCTTTCCAAGCAAAATGGATGCAATGGTTGAATGAGGTCAGAGGTTCCCAACCAGGGGTGTGAAAACTTGGGTTTAGATGTTTCAAAATTATAGTGTGCATACATGATTTTATATATATAATTATTTACTTTTGTAAGGGGTGCAAGAATATATCAGAAGCGTTGTAGGGGTAGAGAAACGGTTGGGAACCCTTGAATTAGGTTTAAAAATAGTTTCTATCCTTGGGCTGTCAGACTCTTAAACACAACCACAATCACTCCACGCACACATTGAAACGTATGACTAGTCTTTCTTTTTATTTTTTATTTTTCCTAATTACTTGCATAGGAATTATTCTTTATACTATTTATGTTATTTGTATTTTTGTCATGGATTGCACCAGTGATTTCGTTGTATACATGATGTACAATGACAATAAAGGCTATACTATAATTAGGTGATCTGAATCCATGCTAAGACTTCCAGTTTTCCTTCCTTCCTTCCTTCCCATCCATAGTTGTTCCAAACATCTCTTCACAAAAATAATCCTGTGAAAAGAATGGGCTGATAAAGGCTCAAAAGTCATCCAGTACCTCCATTCATGAGGGTAGACTTGAATTTGGGTGGTCTTTTAGTATCTCAGTTTATTCACTACTAAGCTGGATATTGGATTAATTCTTTGGATCTTTGCTACAGATGAGATCTTGAGCTGCACTTTCATGTAGTTAAGTAAGATACACTGTAATCCAACACGTCTGGAAGATGCCCCTATTGCAGGGGTGTTAAACTGGCGGCTCGCAGGCAGATGCATCACACAAAGGCCACGCCCACCCCAACTCTGAAGGGAAAAAACGTGAAACATCACATGACAGCAACGTGATGCGGTGAATTTGACACCCATGCCCTATTGGGAGGACAGTACAATGGGATCTCGGGTCCCGAACGGCTCAGACGATGAACGATTCAGGTGCCAACTGAAAAATCTGCTAAATGCTTCACTCACATCATAAACACATCCTCGGGTGCCGAATAAATACAGCCGTGGCGATTTTCCCTGCCGCAGCGATTTTCTCTTCCGCACCATTTTTTGTGTGTGCACACATGCACAGTTTGTCTTTGCTTCTGGTCATGACAAAATTGGAACAGATTATGGTCGGCCCCCGAGGGGGCAGTGCTCATCTGTTTCAAAGCCAAAGAGCCAGCACTGTACGAAGCGCTGTGGTCATGTGGCCAGCATGACTAAATGTTGAAGGCGCATGGAACGCTGTTACTTTCCCAACAAAGGTGGTTCCTATTTTTCTACTTGCATTTTTATGCATCTTATCCACTGAGCCACCACGTCCCTTACGTATTATAAGCATTATGTATGTATACATATACATATATATATAAATATACACATACACGCACACACGCACACACATATGCTGGTCTTGTATTCGGGTCTTTTCCCATGTAAGATTGAGATTGTCTTGGCAACGTTTCGGCAAGGTCTCACTCGCCATCTTCAGGCTGGTGTTTTCAGCTTCGTGCTTGTGCGAGTAAAGCGTGGTCAGAGCTGCCATCTCTATAAATCTTGGTGTGTGAAGTGCTGGCTTTGTTGCTGTAAGTGGGTTGATTGGCTGTGTAAATGTATTCGATTGGTAGATGGAGTTGATGTTTGTAGATTGGTCGGCTGTTTCATATCATCCTGTATGGCTGAGGTGTTGGCTGTGTGTCCGTTGTGTTGTAACAACCTGGGTGGTGGGTGAGGCTTGTTTGTTGACTAGGGCTGGTTTCCAGATGTCTGGTAGGTGGGAGGTATCGTCAGGTTTATTCATGTTGTGGGGGTGTTTTTCTATTTCGACAATTCACTATGGAAATAGAAGCAAACAACCAACTTCCATTTCTGGACATTCTACTCTACAAAAAACCCAATGGCTCCCTAGGACACACCATCTACCGGAAAAAAAAAACACCAACTGCTACTTAAACACACAATCCTGCATAGCTAATGGTGCCCATCACCATCCTGCATAGATCAACTCCATAGCCAAGACCCTCATCTCCAGAACCAAACGGTTAGCCCACAAAGACCACCTGAAAACTGAATTACACATTCTCACAAACATATTAATTTCCAACGGATTCCAAAGAAACACAATTACCAACCTAGTCCAAAAGGAGACAACCCCCCAAGAACCGAGACACATAACAGGACAATGGCATTGCCCTCCTCCCTTACATCAAAGGCACCACGGATAAAATCATCAAAATTCCCCACAAGCACAATATCAAGACAGCCTTCAGCACTAACCAAAAAATAGCCAACATCTTAAGAAACCCCAAAGACAAAATCCAGCTAGAAAACCAAGGAGTCTACGAAATACCATGGAAAATCTGCCCTGCCATATACATTGGACAGACTAATAGAATAAATGCACGCATTGCAGAACACAACACAATCAGAAAAAAAGAAAAAAAACTTCCTCCCTTTTCCAGCACCTTAAAGCTGCAGGACATGACATTGATTTTGAAGGAACCAAATTAATCTCCAAAACTGAACACTTCAACAAGAGAATAATTATGGAAGCCATCGAAATAGAAAAACATGAATAAACCTGATGATACCTCCTCCCTACCAGACATCTGGAAATCAGCCCTAGTCAACAAACGAGCCCCACCTGCCACCCAGGTCGTTACAACAAAAAACAACAAAGGCCAGCACCTCAGCCACACAGAATGATACAAAACAGCCGACCAATCTACAAACATCAACTCCATCTACCAATCAGGATGCAACTACACAGCCAATCAACACACTTACAGCTACAAAGCCAGCACTCCACACACACACACCAAGATTTATAGAGAGATGGCAGCTCCTACCTCGCACAAGCACAAAGCCAAAAACACCAGCCTGAAGATGGTGAGTGGGACCTTGCCGAAATGTTGCCAAGACAATCTCAATCTTACACAGGAAAAGACTCGAATACTACAAAACCAGCATACCTACACCCGTGACAATCTACTAATATATATGTGTGTGTGTGTGTGTGTGTGTGTGTGTATCAGCACAAATGCAACACACACACATATACATACATACATACACATACATAGACATATACACACATACACATACATATATTCATATCTATATTTAATATAATATATTAATATATTATAATAGTATTATTGTAAGTATTATAAAATTTTACTTTTTTATGAATACTTTGGTATGCAGTAGCAGGATTGTGATTGCTCTGATAAGAAAGCAAGATTTAAACTGGTCTCACAGCGCATTAAACTTATTGCCCTGTGCAAAAACAATAGGATAACCCTCCCAATAAACGGTAACCCATGAAGTCTGTCTTCCTCACTAAAGGTATGTTTTCTATTGAACTTCGATAAATATTCTTGAATAAGCGAACGCGACTGAGCTTTCTACTCGTTTTATGCAGAACAAATCCTCACATATTTGCCCCGTTTTATCCAAAGGTGTTTGCGCGTTTGCCTTCGGAATAAAGGATCATTGCCCTTTGCCATTCTAACGATTCCCACCAAGGCATGATTAAACCGCGTAGTATTGCGTAACTTCGGCGCCTACGAACCAAAGTGGCAAAGGTAAAGCGCTGCTCTAAAATTTAAATCCTCAAGTGTGATTTGTCCCCGCCCACAACACCACCTACCACCTACCTCTCAAAGAAAAGCGCAGAAGTATTAACATACACCAGGCGCTTTGAAAAACCACATTTCCCAAAATGCCTTGGACAGACATGCGCACCAAGCTGCCCTAGCGTATATATAAGGGCGCGACGCAGACGCACGCGTTCTTTTGGGAGTCTTCCTCAAAGGTAAGGAGACGGGTTGCTTTTGGACGATGGAGCTGGGCAATCCGCCGCCATCTGCCACGTTCTTCGTTGTTCGCGAGAATTTTCGCTTGTCTCGCCGATTTCGCATCTCTCCTTTTCTTTTTTCTCCCTAAATTGTCCCGGCTTGCTTGCCTTTAAGATGATGCAGAATGTATTTAGGAGTCTTCCCCCTGCCTCCTCCTTTCACGCCACTCTTCTTCCCAGGATGCGATCTTAAGCGCTTGAAGGTTCAATTTGGTGCTCATGATGATTTAAGACTTTTTTCCCCATCAGAGCGGAAGTGTTGAATTTTGCTGTTAGCCAGAATTTGTCTGATTGCACCAATTGTACTGTGGGGAGAGTAAGAAGGGGACTGGCTGGGAATGATAACACTTTGCTTTTGTTAGGATGTGGAATAATGTTTTCTATCTTGGGATCTTTTTGTGTTTCAGGCAAAGGAAGAATTCAATGGAAGAATGTATGGCGGAAGCTCTTGCAAAACTTGCTCTCCAAGTTGAAAGATGTGGAGTCACCTAAAGTATCATCATCAGTTCTGTGGCGAACATTTGTTTGAAAGTTAAAATGTGAGTTTCTGGTGCCTATTATTTTTAATTGGGTGAAGAAACATGTTACCATCTTATAACTGAAGGTTGAATGATCCACATAGGAGTTTTTAGCTCCCAGCCACTGCCTGTACTAGTCCCTGCAGTTCTCTTGGTAAAGCTGCCTGAGGAGTTTTGGGGAATTGAAGTCCACGCATCTTAGAAGTTGCCAAGGTTGTGAAACACTAATGTGAAGGAGTGGCTTTAAATGTTCATTCAGTGGGTGGATGGCATAGAGGCATGCCCTGCCAAGCTTATAGATATACTTTTAAGCAGCACCACAAAGCAAATGTGTGCATTTTCTATTGATGCAGAATGCTGTTCCTGTTTTTATTATCTCCTTTTGTAAATCTCGATTTTAACCAATTAAAGTTTGGTTACGTTGCATATTCGTTAAAAGCTTATTCTTGTAAGCGGTTTTTCAAAAGTACTTTATAACATTTGTTAATTTTTACATTTTGGGTTGCCGAAATTTCTAAGGAATTCTTTTCAAAAGCTGTCTGGAAAATACAATGCATTGGTGGATAACCATTTAAAAATTTAAGCTATCTGTAAATTGTTCCTCCCCTGTCATTTCTTAGACTAGAATGAGCTGGAAGGGGACCTTGGAGGTCTTCTAGTCCAGCCCCCTGCTCAAGCAGGAGAACCTTATATCATTTCAAATAAGAGACTAGAGTCTTCAAAACATCCGGTGGTGGAATGCCCATGATTTCTGAAGGCAAACTATTCCACTGGTTAATTGTCCTTACCATTAGGAATTTTCTCCTTAATTCAGGTTACTTTTCTAATTAGTTTTCAACCATTATTTCTTGTCCTGCCCCCTGGTGCTTTGGAGAATAATTTCTTTGTGAAGTCTAGATTAGCAAATAGGGGGAAAACTTTGAAACTTGGAAATTACAGTTATGGTCACAAATACCCTGGGAATGCTCCCTTCTCTAATGTAGAGCTGATGTATATGATGACTAAAGCTTTTTTCCCCATCAGATCGATACTGTTGATCTTACTGTATTAGCCAGTCTTTGTCTGATACATCAGCTGGGGTTCCTGCTTATTCTCCAGACAGACCAGCCTATAATGTAACTGATGGGTCTTCTGTGTCATTTTAGGATTCCAATGAATCAATGAAGAAATAGTAGAATTCTTGCACCAGATTGATGAAAAAGAGGAGTTATGCACATCTAAGAAAAATTGAGCTGGTTGTTCCAAGCACATCCAGTAAATGTAGAGGTAAAAATGTTTTTATGTTAAGTTATTACATTTACTTATTAAAAGTAATCTCAGTATCCTGTTCCCTAAATGGAACATTCAGAAGAACTCTGAAATGTTACATTTCTCTCCTGGGCAATGCTGTTCTGATCGGTGGTTTTCAAGACAATTTAGTTCTAGAACAACTTTCGAGCCAGAATGGTTGTGTTGACCTGGTCCTAGAGGAAATAGCATTTTGGAGTTCTTTGGAATCAAATGCTTTGCATCTCCCTATATAATGACTTCATTGGAGACTGTGCCATAGAATATCCTGGAGCAAATTCTCCCAAGACCTCATGGGAATACACAACTTTACAGATAAAGACTAAAATGAAGAAGTAGCAGTATATGAATTGTCTGGTCAACCTTGTTTTAATGATTTTGGGAAGGCTACATGACTTTTTTTGCAGTTAAAGAATGAGAGGTATTAAAAGCTTCAAGTTGAAGTCAAATTCTTAAAAACACTCAATGGATCAATGCCCTTTGAGAAAATGTGGGTGGAAGGAACTTGGAAATTCTAGTTGAGATTGATGAAATTTGTTCATAAAGCTGGCTCAGGTGCGTATGTTGGTCGCAAATTGACTGAAAAGGCAGTTCCTAGGAAATCATTATTTCTTTAGTTCTCTGTGCTGAGAACTATATCAGTGAATGGAGAAGGATACAAGCCATAGTTTGGTTGTGGCTTATTTGAACTGCCCATTGTTTTGGCAATATGATGTATTCCAAATGCTTGGGCTTTTACTCATTAGCTCCAGTTAGTATGGGCAGTATTGGGGAAATTTTCCACTCCTGATTTAAGCTGCTTAGAATCTGTGTAAGCTTGCATCTGGTAGGAACCATTGGGCAGTCTTGAAAATAAAAGTTTTCATTTACTCATAAGAAAAAGAGCAAGAATGAGCCTGGGGCTCACATTGTGCTAAACTTGGTGCAGTGTGGCATGTAAATTTACCCTCAATTATAAAATGAATTGTGCTACTTTGACTAAGAGCTTGACTGCAGTGCCAGATTTGTATAGTTTTTACTGCCACAGAACGTAAGTCAGGCTGTAATTGAAAGAATCAAAAGATAATAGCTATTCTGTGCAATTGTCTCCTATGAAGTGTGCTTGAAAGGCTATACTCTTAAGACAAAGGGACTGCAAAACATGTTGCTCAGTGGTACATGATGACTATATCTTTTTTCCCATCTTATCGACTATGCTGATCAAGCATGTGTTCTAGCCAAATAGCCTGATTCCACTGATGTTCAAGTCTTAATGTTGCACTTTTTATATGTGAAGCTAGAAGCAAATCTTAATTCATGTGGCTTATTTTTCAGGTGAGCAGCGGTTGGCCTGAAAGCACTGGTGATGAAAGAAGCTGCATCGTGTTTTTCTGGAATTGCTGGTCCAGAAAGGTTTGTTTTACTTAGTATACAAATGTGTGCATTCATAATTTTATAGAATTACTTCGGAACAATATATATTATATCTTTAAAGTATGTATGTATGATGGGCTGCCATATCTCATTTGATACAAATAATGGTGCTTTTTTTTTCTTACTGGTCCATAATAAATCAACTAGTGCTGCACATAACCAGGGTTGACATATTTTGCTAAACCATCTTGTACTATCCTTAGTTTATCTTGATCTGTGAATAAGCCAGTAGAACAACCCATGCATATGGGAACTGACTTAGGTTGTTGGTGGAAAGTGTTTGTATTCATTTCTGCTACCTTAAACTCATTCTGAACATTTTTTCCCCTTTTTTAACAGATTCTCAACCGACGTGATGTTAACAAGAGCTGTTGATTGGAAATTATTTTGATGCTCAATAAATAAATCATTTGCACTATAGCAACATTAAACTGTTGAGTCTTCAATGGAGAACAAACTCAAAAAGTTTTTTTTTTCAGCTGAGGAAGGCTCTTGATTCATACTGGCCCCATATGAGCAAGGGCTGAGGTTGTTTGTTGGGATAGTTAACAAAGGGTGTATCTTGGTAGAACAGTTTGTACTGTAGTATGCCTACGGTAGGATATCAAGTAGCCAAACTGGAACAATTGAGCAAAAGTAGGTTGATATTGGGGATGCGGTGACTCTGGCTAAGATGCTGAGCTTGTCGATCAGAAAGTTCGGCGGTTTGAATAGCTAGCACCGTGTAACGAAGTGAGCTCCTGTTACTTGTCCCAACTTCTGTCAACCTGGCGGTTCGAAAACATGTAAAAATGCAAGCAGAAAAATAGGGACCATCTTTGGTGGCAAGGTAACAGCGTTCTATGCACATTTGGCAGTTAGTCATGCCGGCAACATGACCACAGAGACTTCTTCGGACAACGCTGGCTCTTTGGCTTTGAAACAGATGAGCACCGAATGACTGCGAGAGGAACCTTTATCTTTAGGTTGATATTTAAGATATAATCCCACATTTCTTAAATTTGTTAGATTATCTTTTTCATTCCTCAAGACACCATACATAGTGCTTTCTCACATTTTACCCCACGGTGCACTTTTGCTGAGAGTAGATGTCGTAACCAGCCCTCCGGATATGAGGATGATTTGAGCTTAATTGCACATTTATGTTCACAAAGAAGCTAGCAAAATAAGATCTGGTCTGTTTTTACATATTTGCAGCTAATGCAATCAGAGTGGATTATAGCAGCAGCTCCCAACCTCTTGAGTATCAGGGAGGTTTTTCCACAGACTGGAGGGGACATAGTTTCATGTGCTGTCTGCATCCTGTGGATGGGGCTTCGCTTGTTTGCGTGCCCTGGTGTTTGTCCAGGGTCTGGGTGTTGGGGACTCCTGGATTACAGGATGAGCCAGGCATTGTGTTGAGTGTTAAATGCATTCTTGTACTTGTACTTGTACTTGACGCCTCTTCACCCATCGTGGGTATAGGCGACTTCCATGGAAATTTGACGCCACTGTTACGGCGATCCATGGAAGCTGTTTCGGCATTCTTAGTGTTGTAGCTTTAGTGAATGCAGTGAAATACATGCTTAGCAAAGCAGCAAACTTAAATTTCTACAATTCTAAACCAGCTGTATAATGATAGTTAACAGTATTATTAGCTTTCCCTTTATACAGTTTAAATTTTATACCCTGCCTTTTGATGGGATGATTACCCTCGCACATATGTGCTAGTCATAGGGGGCAGTGCTCATCTCCCGTTTAAAAGCTGAAGAGCCAGCGCTGTGGCCATGTGGCCGGCATGACTAAATGCCAAAGGCGCACGGAACACTGTTACCTTCCCACCAAAGGTGGTTCCTATTTTTTCTACTTGCATTTTTACATGTTTCGAACTGCTAGGTTGTCGGAAGCTAGGACAAGTAACGGGAGCTCACTCCATTATGCAGCGCTAGGGATTCAAACTGCTGACCTTTCTGATCAGCAAGGTCAGCTTCTTAGCCACTGAGTCATCGTGTCTCTTTGGGGAGGACTTAAAAGTGGTTTAATTTGTGCAGTATACAAAAACCTACTGTGCAGCAACACAACTTCTAATTTCCAGTTATTACAGACATCAAATTTTTAGTCTTCCTAGGATATACGTCATAAATACCCAGTTGTCTTCTGCCTCTTGGCTATTGGCCCCCTTATGCTTTGCAAATCCAGGGATCCTTTTTGTTACCATTTCTGGTGAGTTTTTATTTCTTCAAGCAGGATTTCTGGAGTTAAGAAGAATTAGATTCTTCTGGCCCAGAAAATTTCTTTTACTGCACATCCCACTTCATATGCCTTTGGAAAAGAGATTTGATATCAAGTTAGACAGATGGAAAGTTTCCTTCTCTGTCTGATGCTGATGTTTCACAGTTAACCTTATTGCTTTCAAAATTACCATCTTTCTTATAAGGTGTTATTTAAATGTATTCTAGAAAATTTAGCTCTCCATAAGATTTCACCCCTCCTCTTAAGGTAGGTCAAGATTAATTTGTTGACATTTACATAAGTGGTTAAAGCTCACCTAAGGTAATACTTCTCCTTAGCAATTTTTAAAATGTGTGTATTTTCAGGTCTCAGAATTCCAGCACACTGGCTGGGATTTGAATAAAGAAGTCATTTTTCCTTAGAAAAGGCAGGATTTAGAGATAATTTATGACTGAAATTTTTTTGAGCCTCCCTTTGCCCAAATTTACTTAATTACTGTGTGATTCACGTAACAGCCATGGCAAAAAAAAAGTAAAATTGGGTGTGACTCACTGCCTTGCTTAGCAACAGAAATTCTTGACTACCTATAAATACACCTCTACGCTTATGTGTGTGTACTTGGGGCATGTGATGTTGCTGTTTGTTTAGATGTGGGAACAAAGTAAATGATTCATGCATGCAGTAACTTTGTAGGGAAAAAATTTAAACAACTACATTCACAAGGATCTATTTAAATAGATTTAGTTACAAAGTATGTACCTCAGACAAAGTTCAGTGGAGTTGCTTTTCTGTGGCTTCATCTTAAAAAAGCTGCTAAATTCAAAAGCAGACTTGCATCTTAGCTTGATACTGCTCCAATGTCAAATACGCAATTAAGACAAATCTCAAAGACTAACCCTGGTTTTTAGATTTTTGTTTTGGCTTTGCATTTTGTGTTAAGACTTCAGAGGGTGCTATTTGCCCACTTTTTGCTCAGAAGCAAAGAGCATTTACATCAAACAGTTCACCATTTCACATGCATTTTGCTTTTCATTTGAACGGGTGACATAATTGGTTTATCAATAACATTTTTATGTATTTACTTTTAATGGGAGGAACACACCCATTTACTGCAAGTCCTTTAAATTGCAGAGTGAAAGCTACTTTAGGTTCCAATGGATAATTAAAGGCTATTCCATCTCTCTGGAAAAGTTTTCTTTACACAATCACTGAACAGCATTCTTAAGGAAGAGCCACTGGCAAACTTGACATTGCAGTGATATGATGCAGGTGTTTTATGTGTTGTGACATTATTGACATTTTGGTGGAGTCTGGATCTGTAAATTGTCCCTTTTTCCAAAATATGCCTGGTTAAAGATGCTGCCTGGAATGAAAGCTATGCAAACAAGAGTGGACTCATTGGAAAAGACCTTGATGGAAAAGATTGAAGGCAAAAGGAGAATGGGACACTAGAGGATGAGATGGTTAGATAGTGTCATTGACACAACAAAAACATGAATTTGAGCAAACGGGATAGGGGAGCCTGGCGTGCTATGGTCTGGGGTCATGATTTAGTAACTAAACAATTGGTCAGCAGTGGGCATGACTTAGTTACTACAACCTTAATGAGTTTTATAATAGACTTCCTTGTCTGTTACTCTTCAGAACACAGAACTAGATATGCAAAAATTTTAAAAAGTTTGAACTAAAGATCGAGAGATGGGATAATGTTGGCTGTCTTCCAAAGAATCCAATATCTCCACATTGTTTTTTGCTGGTTTTCTCTATTGACATCCACATGAACACATGGGTTCACTTAATGCCCACAGCATTCAGTAAATGACATGATATAGGAAACTTGGGCTGAGATAGTGCCAATCTTTGAACCCACCAAACATCCATCCAACTTCAGGAATAACTCTTCCCATTATACTATAACTTCGTTTTCCTTGGGTCTCCTCATCTCTCAAGTCTCCACTTTTACGCTTTTAGTGCCTTTTAGGCAGAAAATGGATGAGAAAAGTCATGAGAACACACATGAAAGTTCTGCCGGCACAGGGATTGTGGGAGTTGAAGTCCACAAATCATAAAGGGGCTTAGTTCCCCATCTATTCTAGGGAGTCACATCATTCAGCAAATTGCAGCTGCCTCCCTCATTCCATAGTAATTTTCATGTCATCTTAGAAATCGTTATTACTGAAATCTAAAGTGAACAGATTTCCCCTGGGTGAATTTCTTTGCTATGCTCACCATAGTTAAAATAACTATAAGCCATTCAAATTTCTTGGCAGTAGAACATTTATAAAGAGCTAAATAAAGGGGGGGGGGGAGGATTTCTGAGTATGTGACAAAAAGCACATTTCTCAAGTGTTTAATTGTGCGGGATTTCCTGCATTTGTTAGCATTTTTTAAAATGTCCTGCCCATTTCCGTTCTTGTTGCTATTTTTCTGAACCTCTCCTTAGTGCACCTTTGCTACAAAGGGTGGTGGTGATCGAATTAAATAAGTTTGCTAAAGTTGTATAGTATCATTTATTTAATTTATATGCACACAAAGATACATGCGCCTTTGGACAACTCCCTGCAGTTTTCTTAGCAAGATTTCCGCAGAGGTTTTCTCTTACCTCCTTCCTATGGCTGAGAGAAAGTGACTGACTCAAGGTCATCCAGCTGGCTTTTGCTTCAGGTGGAATTGGAATTCCTGATTTCGTACCTGATCCCTTAACAACAATATCAAACAATCCATCTTCTTGTTAGTTGTGAAGTCGTGTCTAACCCATTGCAACCCCATGGACAATGTTCCTTCAGGCCTTCCTGTCCTCTGCCATCCTCCGAAGCCCATTTAAGTTCATGCCGACGGCTTTGGTGACTCCATCTAGCCACCTCATTCTCTGTCATCCCCTTGTTTTGCCCTCAATCTTTCCCAGCATTAGGCTCTTCTCCAGTGAGTCCTTCCTTCTCATCTTCAGGATCTGGCCTTCTAAAGAGCAGTTAGGGTTGATCTCCACTAGGACTAACCGGTTTGATCGCCTTGCAGTCCAAGGGACTCACAGGAGTCTTTTCCAACCTCATAGTTCAAAGGTCTCAATTCTTTGGCGCTCAGCCTTTCTTATGGTCCAACTTTCACAGCCAGACATTGCAACTGGGAAAATCATAGCTCATATTTCTCTCCATAATCTCTCCATAGTTGCCCTATATTACATTGTATTATTTTCCTGATCATCATAAGGCAGAGGAGGTGGCCTGGACTCTGGAGCACCATGTTTTTAAGGGCTATACAGAATTTGTTGCAGTCTACATAATCAAAAAACTTGATATAATCAGTAAAACAAAGATACATTTTTGAAACCTTGCTATTTCCATTATTCTTTGAGTTATCAACGTGATTCTGGATGGTTCTTCTGAATCTGGCTGATCTAGAATTTCTAATAATCTTGTTACCAATAGTTGCTGACGAGGAATGCTGAGTATTATCATTCAACAACAATAGCAAGTTAAAAATTACAGTTTATCGGTATTGTCAAAATCTCAAGGGCCTCTATTTTATTCTGCATTCTCAAGTCTTAGTGCACCTTCATTTTTAATGGCTATTTTCTAACCAGAAAACATGCATAGTATAAAAAATTAAGAATGTGAATACAATATCTGCCAGTATTTAGATCCATTGTCTTCACAGTATGTCAAAAGAGGACCACGGAGGCTCATAATACCCACTTTCAGATAATGGCCTCATAGACTATTTCCTACTGTGTTACAATTCCATTACCCTTCTGTTATTGCTTTGAGCAGATAAGTTGACATTTCCCTTGAGTTCTACATGGCTGGAATCTATTCCATTCATCTCTGCTGTAATACTGGTAGCAGAGAGAGGTGGTATTAATCGCAATTCTTGTTTTGTTTCTTTGTTTCTGAGAAGCCTTGCAAAGGATGGTAGCTTCCAAGAAATTCTCATTAGCAATAAGCTTCTGTGGAACAAGGCATTCTCCAAAAATATATCTGATCTTGATCTTCATATAGATCAGGGGTCTTCAAACTTGGCAACTTTAAGACTTGAGGACTGAAAATGAATTACTTTTTTCAGTGCTGTGGTAACTTTGAACAGTTGTAAGTCGAGGATTATCTGTCTATAGCATGAGGATATAAAACACTATTTGGTTTTAGTCTGTGGACAATGTATTTTTAAATAATAAAACAAGATATCAATGTTTCCAGATTCTGTTTGACAAAATATCTCTGCCACCTTTGAAGTATTTTGCCCCATTTCAGTTTCTTTAAATTAGTATGATTGTTTTTTTTAATTATGATTCACATTTTTATGTGGGTTAAAATGCCTATTTTAATTGGCATATATGTGGTTATAAATATGATGGAGAGGGAGGGCCCAGGAGCTGATAAATTTGTGTGGAGCAATAAAGGAAGAATAATCTTCACAAAACTCTTTGGATTGGGGGCATGTACTGTGAACATTCCCCAACATTATATATCAGATTGCTTAAAGGCAAGCACAAATGGCTTGGGTCTTAAATTTGCTTTTCAAGGGGATTTTATTTTCCAAGAAAAGAGACTGAAAGGAAAAGCAAAAGGCCAGATAGTCGGATGGCAATTTGATAGCAGCTCCTTCAATCATTTGCTTTTCTGCTGGGTTGGTGAAGTGAACACCTAATTAGCAGAATGAAAGAGATGTTTAATGAAGAACTAGGCCGGGCCATTTTGTCTTCTTTTGTCACTGTGTCCCCTACCAGCATGCATCTAATAAAAGGGCAATATAATTGCACAGAATATGAAACCAAATTATTGTGCTCAGATAACATTGCCTGAGCGTAGGTGTTCCTTGTCCTACTAATGATTAGAATTTTCCCCTGCTATAACCAAAGATTATATCCCAAGACTTTTAAAGTAATAGGTCTCATGGGCAGCATGAAAGGTTCTTGGGAGCAAAGGAATATTTATGCTATAGTGGAGTGGTTCCCAAACTTGGCAACTTTAAGACTTTAAGCAGAGCTGGCTGGAGAATTCTGGAAGTTGAAGTCCACAAGTCTTAAAGTTGCCAAGTTTGGGAACCACTGCCATAGTGGAAGTGCTATGACAAGGAAGTTGTTAAAATGCCAGTGAAGGAGAAATGCTCTGGAGCTAAATTATTCCATGGTCAGAACAAGTGTTTATTTATTATACCCTCTCCATATATTTAGGCTTCTTTCCAGATGATGTCAAAGAAGTGTAATCCTGTTTATGTGTGTGATTTAATACTTGTACTACCTGCCACTTTCTATTGCAAACCATTTTGAAAAAATGGGATTCTATTGAATCAGCATTTAAAAGCTGTATATCCACAATGAAAAGTTTCCCGAAGGGGAAATACAGAAAACTGTTTCAGAAAGATGAGAGCCGAAATATCCTTTGACCATTTATTTATTTATTAAATTTCTAAGTTACTCATCTCACTGATAATACTGACTCTTGGCAGCTTACAATATGATAAAAAGTAAAAAAAAAAGGGAGTATAGAACCATTAAAATTAAAAGAATTAAACAGAAAAGCAAAATACTAAGATCATGGGTTGCCTGGGGGTGGGATCTTCTCTAGCCAATCAGACACCCACAATGTAGAAGGCCCCTATTGGGCAAAGCTTGATTTAAAAATAATGACATTTCTTGTGGTTCCTTATGGAAAAGGTGCAATCCAGGCGGGGGTGGGTTTCGGCTCCTGCTGCTGCTGCTGGTTCGCCCAGGGACGCGCTGCATGTGCACTTGATGCGTGCTATGCGTGCATGTGCAATACTAAAAAAATGATTCTGTGCATGCACCATTAAGAGAACTAGTTTGTGGGTGTGGCAGGCTGAGTTACTGAGTTACTGATCCAAGCCTGCAGGTAGCATGAAGACCTAGGATCCACAGGTATGCTTAAAATGGATCACAAGCCTTCCCTCCAATTCCACCTAGGCCATGCACAAATAGACTTGATGATGAAGAGAAGAGAGAAGGTTATTCCCCAAATGACTGCCCGGAAGGCAAACTTGTAAGTTTGATCTCCACTGTCTTGAAGCGGCACATGTTTCTCCCCACCCCTCCTCTCCATTTCCTTCTATTAAATATATAAATAAAAGAATTAGGCTTTTATATAACATGGAAAAGTCTTGTAGATGCCAAGGAAGGTCTCTGTGAACCTGCTGTGAACCATGTTGGAGACCTCAGCGTGGACAGCAAGAAATGCCAGCAGATTTGTTCAGATGTTATTAGGTGGCTAGAAAACAAAGCCAAAGGGTTTTAGTTGTTTTGGTTTTAGAAGAAGCTAAGGTTCCAGTGAATGAGACTGGCAGAAATTATAGGCCATCTGGAGGGCACTGAGCTTATGAAATATTGTATTTCCATTTTCATCTTCCTTCCGCACCAGACCATAAACTCCCTCATACTGTGAAGCCACAGGCATTCTATATTCAGTGTGAAGTTGCAGTAATTTGAAACAAGAGAATTAAAAATCCATATGCTGTGGCAACTGTTCCTTATTTGTATAACCTAATGCCTTTTGGACAAGCTAAACATCTGCATATATGCAAACATCATGCTCAAGGTGTGCTTCCGGGTAGGTTTATCCTGCTCCTGCTGACATGAATTCAGGATATTGCGTGAACATCTTGCCTGGAGCATCCCAACAATTCTGCTGGTGCAGCCAGCAAAGAACAATTAACAATTGCAAATCCCAGCAGCAATGAAAGTGAGAATAATTGTTCCTTTCTATCAATGCCCAGCTGCCAGGAGCTTCCGGCCAAATCATTTAACAAAAGACACTGGAGTGAGAGCTATTGGGAACTGGGTCAAAAGCAATTCCACCCCTATGCAGCATTCTTAATTAAGACAGAAAAAGACTTCTCAGTAGGGACTGGCACTAAACTTTCCCATGCCAGATGATCAGATAAAAGTGCTTGGTGAGGTCTCAGCAAATAAGTGTCTTTTATTTTTTTAAATTAATGCCACTATTGAAGCTTGTACCTCTCTTGCTAAACTGGGCTGATCTCCTTTCTTGTAACAAAATAAGATCTCTAATGTATAATTGGACAAAAATTGGGAGATATCAACAAATTAAATCATCGCTGTCAGAAATTCTAGTTACCTCTTGAAAAAGCACCTTTGGGACAGCCATGACCTGGATGACTGCGAATCTCTATAGACCAGTGGTGGGATTCAAATAATTTAACAACCGGTCTCTGCCCTAATGACCAGGTGAGTAGGCAGGGCTCAGTGGTCATGTGACTGGGTGGACATGGCCAGCTCAGCATCACTCGATGGGCACTTTGCCTTAGCTGTTAACAATGTAATAAAGGTTAACTCTAGATGCTGTTTCTGTAAGCAGGGCAATAACAATTAGGCTGGAAACAACACCAGAATGTTTCCTTCCTGCCTTCCTTACAGGATTAGCCCTGTAAAGTGGAGAAAAAACAAAATGAGATTTCTTCCAACAACCGGTTCTCCGAACTACTTAGAAAGTTAACAACCGGTTCTCCCGAGTAGGTGCGAACTGGCTGAATCCCACCACTGCTATAGACCCATGATGGCGAACCTATGGCATGCATGGCAGAGGTGGCACGCAGAGCCCTCTCGCCGGACACTCGCGCTGTCACAGCTACTCTTCTGGTTTCCAGCGCACGCTGGCCAGCTGGTCTTTGCAGGTGCCAGAGCACTGAAAAATGGCCTGAAAACGAAAAACTAGCCTGTTTTTTGGACGTTTTTCAGGCTGTTTTCTGGTGCTCCAGTGCCTCTGAAGACCAGCTGGCTGGTGCACATGCACATATGTTCTGATATGGGTACTTGGTGCTGAAAAGATTCGCCATCACTGCCATAAACATACGGCTGCCTCAGTTTTGTTATAAGGACATGAAGGTAGCAACATCTCAGTGTCTAATTTTTTGCAACTGATTAAAAAAAAAGGAAGTTTCATCTGGTTAGGCCTGAAAGGTGGGAAATTTGGTTCCCCCCTCCATTAAATGAGTTAATTGCATTAAGTATTAATTGCACCATTAAGGAATCATTACTGTTTAACTCCAACTGTTACAAAGGTGCTTTTTCCAAAAAGCAATTGGACTTTCTTGGTGTTTGTTTGTTTTTCTTTGAAAACATTCCGCTTCTCATCCAAGAAACTTCCTCAGTTCAAGCTTCTTGGATGAAAAGTGAAATGTTTTCAAAGAAAAAAATAACCTAAGAAAATCCAGTTGCCTTTTGGAAAAACATCATTTGGACAACCATGACCTGAATGGTTGAAAATATCCATAGACATCTGTTATACTTTATATACCTACGTAAAAAAAATGTACTAGTTTGACTTAATCTGTGTAACCTGCGAGTATATTAAATGTGAAAAATGAGGAATTCTCTGCATACGCAAGTTATAAAACACTCTAATCACAAACATTTATGTTCTAATGAATATTTTTCTTTAAGCTAAGCAAGATGCATTTTCCATGACATACCTCTCTGACCTTCAGACTAATATGATTGAGCAGGACAATTACAGGAAGGAGGCTATTCAACTGGACTTAATTAAGAAATCTCATCTCTCTTTTTTTTTGCAAAAGGGTTTGTAAAAGGTCTATGGATAATTCCTTTACCACACTAACTTACCCAACAGGAAATATTATTGTGTTCTAGCTGCTAAGATTTGGGACTCCCTGAAAGCTATTCATTTTTATTTCTTGCTTCTTTAAGTCCAAATTCCCACCTATTTGTAAAAGTCTAAATACTGAAGTGGCTTGAAGAATTCTTTTGCTTTCCTCCCTTCTCTCTATATCTGTATGTTGTATTAGTTAAGGTACATCATTTTGAACGATGATTCTCTTGAATTCTCAAGCATGTTTTGGACCATGAGTTATCCAACAAGTTTCAGTTACAGATAGCCTATAAGTTTTGAAACAAAATAAAAAATAAAAAGTACAATAAACAATTTTTAGACTGAATGATTTTATTTATTGACCTGAGTAATGCACGTATATAATCATTTATGTCGTATACATGTCTCTGAGCGGCTATCAGTTCAAACAAAATAAAATGCAACCCAGAATTAAAAACATGAACATAAAATAGTTGCTGAGAATAATTACAACATCCCACAATTAATACTACCAAAAAATAAATTATGGATTACGTCAAATGGTAGATATGAATAATCATAATAATTGAAGCACTCTTTCAAAATTCTAGGCAGCCCAATAACACTGAATGAGATGTGTTCAAAATATTCACATTGGCAGTATGGAGAATCCTGACAGCTGCTTCACTCATCAACTTAACCAAAGTCTTTATGATTGATATAAAATGACAGCTGCACAGCTCTGCCTTTGTATATAAGAAAATAATTAAGTGAGCACTAAAATTCTTTTGGAGCACTGTCATAGGGTCTACAAAAGGTTAAAATTTAAATTTAGAGAAAGGTTTTGATTTGTACGGGTCAGTGGGAAAAAACAATTTCCAGAATTTTTTAAACCCGATATATTAAAATAATTTTTCCTCTTCTCAAATATGGACTGATACAAGCTTCAGATCAACAACAAAGGTAGCTATTTACTTAATTAATCAAATACATTTTAAAAGTATATTTGGCTGTTTTAATATCAGCTATCAATGATCGGGTGTTTAAATAATCAGTTTTGTATAGGCTATCAGAAAATCTTGAATATTCTTCATTTTAACCATGAGTAACAAAAACAACGAACTATGAGAAGATGCCAGCAGGTTCCATCCAGAAATTAAGGCAATCTTGCTGAGAAAATTACACTGTGTATTAATTATATGATTTTGAAAGAGTATGTAACAACAAATTATTATTTTTTATTTATTTATTTATTTATTTATTTATTTATTTATTTATTTATTTATTTATTTATTTAACTTGTATGCCGCCCACTCTCAGAAGACTCAGGACAGCTTACAAATAAGAGGGAAGAGGGGATATAAAAAATAAAAACAACAATTAAAAATTCAACAACATTCATAACTTAGGATGGGGCTGGATAACTCAACAGCCCCAGGCCTGCTTCCGCTTTGCGGAAGGCCGGAAGGGTAGTAAGGGTCCGGATCTCAACGGGGAGATCGTTCCATAGGGCTGGAGCAGCTACAGAGAAGGCCCTCCCCCGGGAGGTCGCCAGCCGACATTGGCCGGCAGATGGAATCTGGAGGAGGCCTAGTCTGTGCGATCTAATAAGTCTCTGGGAGGTAATTGGCAGGAGGCGGTCTCTCAGGTATTTGATGGATAATATGGACAAGGGACACGGTGGCTCAGTGGCTAAGATGCTGAGCTTACCGATCAGAAAGGTTGGCAGTTCAACGATTCAAATCCCTAGCGCCGTGTAACAGAGTGAGTTCCCGTTACTTGTCCCAGCTTCTGCCAACCTAGCAGTTTGAAAGCATGTAAAAATGCAAATAGAAAAATAGGAACCACCTTAAGAGGGAAGGTAACAGCGTTCCAAGCACTTTCGGCGTTTAGTTATGCTGGCCACATGACCACAGAGACGTCTTTGGACAGTGCTGGCTTTTCGGCTTTGAAACGGGGATGAGCACCGCCCCCTA